>NC_079903.1:21153818-21311318 GCF_024868665.1 Triplophysa rosa | reverse complement strand
TGTGAACAAAATGAAGTCATCAGGGACGGAAACACACATGGTCCAATATGTCGTAACACACCTGATTCAGCCATAAAAACACAGTGAACGCTTTTTTGTTCACTCAACATGTGTGGAAAATGTATAGAACACATCAGGTTATATTTTCCTCTTAAAGCCTTATTTGCATTGAATGTAAAACAGCAAAACTATTTTATGTTGACATTAACATCTCACAAATAACCAAATTACTTTTTGTAATTATTAAATAAAGCGTCACTTTTTAAAGGCGCAATGTATACCTTTTTGGAGGATCTATTGACAGAAATGCAATATAATATTACATAACTATGTCTTCAGAGGTGTATAAAGACCTTACATAATCAAGCGTTATGTTTTCTTTTTCTTGTTATTTATTTCTACATACACCGCAGGTCCCTGTGGAATTCACCATGTTGTTTCTACGGTAGCCCTAAACGGACAAACTGCTCTATAGAGCGCGTTTCGTAAATACGTTATGTCCTTCGACATAGAAGCAAAAACGTGACGACATCTTAGTCCTGTGTCAGCCACCGTAGTGTTGTTGGTTGCAATTCGCAACCTCACCGCTAGATGCCGCCAAATTTCAAACACTGGACCTTTAAATTTCAATACAACATATTGTCTTTATTTTACTTATTTATCTTTTTACATTATAATGTATGTAAAGCTGCTTTGCAACAATGAAAATTTTGAAAAGCGCTATATAAATAAAATTGGATTGAAAAGATTTAATAAATCCACTAAAACATCTACAAACAAATATCATGCGTTTACTTTCTATGTAGTAATTAATAAAGCGGTAACATTACAATAAGGTTGTATTTGTTAACATTAGTAAATGCATTAGCTAACATGAACTAACAATAAACAATATCATTTTTCAGCATTTATTCATCTTTGTAATGTAAAAAATATGCAAGTTCACTGTACATCAACTAAATTTCTATAAAAAAATTGTAACTAATATAAACAGTTACAATTTTCAGATGAAACCAACATGAACTAAGATTAATGAATGGGTTATATTATATATGCTATAGTTCATGTTAGTTAATGCATCAAATTATGTTAACAAATACAATTTTATAGAAAACTGTTACCCATAATCCTTTCAATGGTATAAAATCCTAAGCAATAAATCTAAAATACTAGATATTCTTCTGCAGCTTCTATGCCTTAATGGCATTTGGGACTCATATATTTACATGATTTGAGTGATAACTGTGTAAAGTCACGTCTTCTGCTAGCTTGTGCCCATCTGTAACGGCTCTATCAATCCCTCGCATTATTTAACTCTGTCAGAGCCGCTTTTCTTTCACGTTTCCGTCAGCCGCCGTCCTCTCGTCGTGACTAATTTGTTTTGCAAATGAAATGCTATGACATTACAATTGCAGAATTCATTATATTTGCAGAGGGAATATAGCTTATCTTCATTTATCATGCATCGCACTGTTTTGTTTTCCTCTTTCTCGCTCGATTCTTTCAATCTCTCTTCCTCGCACACGGCACATAATAAAGACTGAGATTTTCTTTCAGAAAACACACGGGTGCACTGATTGGTGCAGACGTTCAGCTTATTTGCATGAGGCTCAGTCGTGATCTTGGCCTCACAAATGAGATGTGATTGGTCGGATTGATGAATGGCTCATCAAATCAGTGGAAAGTAAAGGCTTGTATCTTAACCTGCAAGGTGGGAACTCGAAAGATTTATAATTCTCCGCATGCGCCTGGCGAGATACATCTCAGTGCTTTTGTTCCAGCACGCAGGACGTTCAATTGCAACCCAAAATTGGAACAAAAATATGTTTCCTACGCAAGTAAATCGAAAACCCATCAGTTCAGAAGCACCGCTTTTTTACCAGAGGTGGTGACGGTCAGTATTTTGTTGTTGTCTGCATAGCTGCTCTCTCCCATAACATTGAGAGCGTTGACCGAGAAGTTGTACGTCGCGGAAGGTTTGAGGCCCGTGACGGTATAAACAGTTGCCGTTGGAGGATAAACATCCACATACATGTAGCTGACGGATCCCGCCCACTGGTACCTGTCAAAAAACCAGATGCTAATGTTTATCAGGGAGTCATATAGAGATGCCACATGGACTGTAGACGAACAGTCACATTAGCATCGGTTCACTGAAAAAAAGTGCAATTTGGGTTGTTGTGACACACTTGGAGAGTTAAAACTAATCCTTGACACATACCACATGCTTTATATTGACACCTCACAGGGAAATATATGACAACCACACCTGACACGGAAGTTCTGTGTCAAGCCTCCGTCAAACCCGGGCATCCATTCCAGAGTTACAGAGTCATGGCTGACACGCAGAAGTTTCAGTTCTGACGGAGGATCGGGGTGGTCTGAGAACACAGACACAGAGAGAATGAAGAAAACATAAGCTCCACATAATAAACAGCTCTCGCCTAAAAAAAAGGAACAGTCAAAATAAGAAATATGTCAAATCTGTCATCATTTACTGTTCCTCCAAACCTTTGTGACTTACTTTGATCATTGGAAGACAAAATATATATTTTTAAATATCTCCCATATCTCTATATGATCTAATATTATTTGACAGATTTTAATGAACTCATAATCCGTCCCGTCACCAAACAAACTGTGATTCAACGCCCTGGTGCTAAATGCTGTCGGTTCTCACGTGTCTTGTGAGGAAACATTGTTAACATGCCACCATGTCTGAAATTAAAAGCTGCAACAGACCACAATCACACGTTCAAGATTTTTTGCTTTAACGGGATATTCACGCCAAAAAGTACATTCTTTTAGCGTTTACTCACCCTCGTGTCATTGCAAACCTGCATGACTTTCTTCTGTGAAACACAAAAGAAGATATTTTGAAGAATGTTGGTAACCAAACAACACTGGCCCCCATTGACTTCCATTGTATGGACACCACTGAGACATTTCTCAAAATATCTTCCTATGTGTTCCACAGAACAAAGAGTCATATACGGGTTTTGAACCAACTTAGAATGTTTATTTTCGGGTAAACTATCCCTTTAAAAAGTCGTTATTCTTCAACAATTCGAATACGGCCTATCAGTGTAAAAAGAAAGTCATCTGGAATAACACGAGAGTGAATAAACCACAACTGTAAAGAAATAAACAAAATGAAGAGAAGGAAATACACGTCGAGAAAGGTGAAAGGGTCAAGGCAAAATGGTGAAGCCATTCCTCTGTCTCCTGATGATAAGAAGCGCGTCACATTTATTATCATCGTGTCAGATTAATTATGAATATTCAGCAATAAAAACCGAGAAGGAGGTGTGGATGAAAAAAGAGAATATTGGATTGTATTTCATGGTTTTTATGATAAACATTAAATGTGTCTGCCTGAGTCGATTCCACGCGAGGGGAGAGATATAGAGTGGAGGCAATAGTAACAGAGAAAAAAGCATTCAAGTTTACAGCTACAAAGAGAGAACTAAAGGATTATTCCAGGCTCAGTTTAAATTAAGGTTTATTACCAAAGAAAATAATGTCCACAGGTGCAGTTTCTGTAGGTCTGGAGGCTTCGAAAGAATCGAAAAGCTCAAAAATTAAGATTAAAATACACAGTTCTGACTGTATGCGATCAATCCCTTATGAATATTAACTGTTAACTTAACCACAGTTTTTGGTTTTATTTGAAGTAATGAAAATTCACCGTTTATTCACCCTCATATCATGTAAAACCTGTGTATGACTCCTTCTTCTGTGAAACACAAAAGAAGATATTTTAAGAAATGTCCATACATTAGACAAGTGTCCATACAATGAAAGTCGATGGGCCCCCAGTGTTATTGGGGCTACAACATTCTTCCAAATATCTTCTTTCGTGTTCTGCAGAAGAAGGAAAGTCATACAGGTTTGGAATGACATGAGGGTGAGCAAACGATGAAATAATGTTCATTTCTAGGTGAACTATCCCTTTAACATAAATGTACCACAGTAACCAAAGTTTAACCACAGTATTTAAAGTAAAACTGTGATAATACAAATAGTAATCAACCTGCCAAAATCTGTCAAAAACTTCAAATATATAAACAACCATAGCTAATTTTTCAAAAGATGTGAAAAATGCTTCCTTACAACACATCGCATTGTGGTTTGATAGGGAAAGATTTTCAGTGAATAATGAATACAATTTCAGTTTATTACTAAAAACACTCACATGACTTAGAACATCCAAACACTTTCTTGCAAAAACAACAGTAAAAGGGTTTGGAACGACATTAGCAAATAAAAGCAAGAAAATAAATGTCAAAATTGTATTTTCGGGTGAACTTTTCTTCTAAACATCACACAAGTTAGCATGAGATAGATGGAACTGCTTTCTAATCTGATTTTATTTTCATGTTTATCTCCTTGCTCATGCACTTCCATTGCGAGTGTGTTACTGTAAATGTAATTTTGCTTGTTTTTAATGAACAGGATGAGAAATGAGCTGAATGTATTTATGTTTTTGTGGTGATCGCAAACAACTCGCAGAGAGAGAGAGCTTCACTTGTATCGAAGCCGGAATGTTCATTTAATGAATTTTTATGCTCTCACACTGTTAGAGATGCACAGAAATAAATAAAAAACAACACTTGTGCCATTACGAAGAAAGAATAGGGCCAGTCATTCAGGAAGAGAGAGTGAGAGAGAAACACACCGATCGATCTATGCTATTGTTCTGCAAATGAAGGGAAAGACTTCTCATTACCGCAACTGAATAATTAATATCATAACTGGCTTGCAGGTAAAGAAAAACTAGATCTCATTTGAGAGCACAAAGCGTTTTCAAGACCCCGCTTATAATCTGTGTGGGTGTTTATGAGTTTGTAATTAGATGTGGACACACAGATACCTGTGTCTGTTTGTTTTCATTCATTACGCTTTGATTTATTCATAGATTTATGGTAATTCACTGTCACCTTTCAATGGGGGTCAAGGGAAGGTGACAGGATCATTCAAGTGAAGATGACCAATTCAGCTTGTTGTTAAACCACACGCTTTCTGTTTGTGTGTATCTGTCTGTACATACTGGTGCTAAGAAGCTGGATGTCCAAAGAATCTTGTCCCATGCTGTTGTGGGCAGTGCAGGTGAAGACGGCGTAATCCAGCGCTGCGCTCACATTTATAATGGTCAGAATGCTGGTGTGGATGGCACCTTCCTTTGTCATCTTTTCTTCATACCTGTTGGAGGTTGCAAAACACTATTATTACCTCCCCCCCAAAAATCAAGATTTTCTTTTATATTGCAGAATATCATCTGTGTCTGTATCCGTGCTGACCTGGGGTTACCGAGGTCCAAAAGGAATCCGTTTTTTGCCCAGGTGAAGTGTACACGAGGAACGCCCTCCGCTTGGCACACCACATTGGCGTCGTTGCTGCCGTCCCCCCTGCTGGCCACTTTTCTCCACTGCAGACCCTTCTGGAGCTCTGGGGAAACTGCAGAAAAAAATTACAACCACTTTGAAGGCAGAGACCCGACGTACTCCGGCCCACACGAGAGCACTAATAATTTCACTTTGAAAACGTTGTGTGTAAACCAACAAACACAATGTCTCTGGTGGGTATTATAGATTTAGCAGAAGATTCATTACATTCCAAACAGGCATGATATGGATTTATATCTGAGTGGTAGAACTCACAGCGCACAACGAGTTGTCCCTCCACGCTGCCAGGGGGCGCTATACCATTGTCTGCTGTACACCTGTAAAATCCCGCCCTGTCACGCGTCACCTCGTAAATGGTTAACACGCCAGTTCCTTCATCTTCATTCTGCTCCCCTAGATCTTCCATTTCCTCTTCACCCTACATGTTTCAGACACACACACATACCCTCATGCTGCTGTAGGAACAATGGGGTTAAACAAAATCATATTTACGGATTCTCTAAGAATAATAGCCTTTACCCTAATGCTGTGTAAACACCGAAAGTGTATATTACTTGCGGGATTATTTGTTTTCTTGCGTCACTCACGCAATGAGGAGTGTCTTCGCACATCTGAACGTGTCAAACCGTCAATAAGCTCTTCGCACAAATATCCTGCTCGAGTTGAAATTTGATGCGATCGAGGCGAATATTGCACATTCGAGGCAAGTGCATCGCCCAATTTGCGTCATTCGCATCACCGTGTGCGAATTCACATCTTTGTATTTTCTGGTATGAACACACTATAATGTTTTGTTCCAGACACCTCAGATTATTCCCCACCTCAATCCCAAATATAACGGTTGGATTTAGTAACAGTTTTTAGTAGCATGGAAACATTGTTCTTACTGACTTAGTAAGATTAAAAGTATTTATTAACATTAAAACAGCGCTGTTCCGGAAATGGTTTTCGGGTTGAGGTGGGAAATATCTAGAATCCGAGGTGTCTGGAGCCTTCACCCTACTTGTAAAATCCGAGGACAGTGACTGGTTAATAAAAACATTGCTCCTGGACCAGCAAAGGTTGATTTAGCAACATGTCTTATTTGGGTATATCTTTATTAATATAATAATTCAATAATTTGAATAATAAACAAAAATTCACATTTTCTCAATTTTCTTCATTGTTAGCAATGCAAAGGTAAAGGGTTTGTAACCATTGTGACTCTTAAGGCAAATTGTTAAATGGGCGCACAACAGCCTTCAGAGTGCTGAAATATTTATGATATGATTGATATCTAGAATTAACAAAATAAACAATATTTATAGTTATAAACATTATCATTTTTGTCAATATCAGCATATCATGAGTGACACTATAAGTATACACTTTGGATAAAAGCATCTGTCAAATGTCAAACTCTTTTGTGGAACAAAAGCAGTTTGAAGAGTCTTTTTCGAATGACAGAATATTTTGGGCGAACTATTCCTTCAAGCGTACAGACAGACATTTCATTTTCAATTCAATCAAAACACAAAAATGCAAATGTCTGAAAATCGATCAGTTAAATGATCAAAAAGCCAAACACTCACAAAAAAGTTTGAAAAAAATCCACCAGTGTCAATGATTATAAACACTTTCTAGTCAAACGAAGCTGAAATGTGATTTTTCCCTATTCACACACGCATCAATCACCTGAGACAAACACACATATATAAAACAGACAGAAAGGGTGGGCTGCTTAATATCAAAGACACTGACTAAGCATGCGGGGCATAATAGATGTACAAATGGTCGGAAACGGTCCCAATTGCAGCTAACGCTGAGAAATGTGGCCTTTGGAGGGGCTGCTTTAATGAAAGCTATTTTTCTCCATTTAGACCAGAAGTATTAAGAATAAAGGTGAGACGCTGTCGTGGTTATAAGAATGAAATATAGCCTCTCTGTTACAGAGTCGCTGTGGAAAAAAGTGAGAGAGAGAAGTTGGAGACAGAGGACTGGCGAGAGAGATAAATAAAGGGTGATAAAAGGAGAGCGAGAGAGACAGCAAGACTAATAAAGGACGATATATGTGAAAAAGTGCGAGAATAAGCAAAAGAGAGCGAGCTAAAGAAAAACAGCAATGACAAAGGACTCACTCACCATCCACTTCCACGAAAACATATCAAAGGTGATGGGATTGGCATCGGCGACACAGAGTAGGTCAGCAGTTTCTCCCAAGTTAACCGAAACGGGATCAGTCTTCATATGAACAGTCGGGGCATCTGAAGGCCATCCAAAAGAGAAACAAGTTCAATGAAAAAAGATTAAAAAAGAGGAGACTTTGTGACTTTAAACAACTATTTAAATTGCCAAAAGTTCAAAACAAACATTCAGTGCAATGTGTATGGTGTACAAACTAAACACAACATAATAAATGAATGCATTAATGAATTAAACAGCGATAGATCAAAAAGATTCAGCAATCTAAATTTTACAATCAAATGTATTACATAAACATATTTAAAGAACCATTATAATAACAACTTTATATATACGCTTACTGTAAATGCAGAAGAGAAGAGAAATATTGAAAAAGAGACAAGACGAGACAAGAAGAGACGAGAGGAAAAGATAAATATCGAAAAAGAGACAAGACGAGATGAAACGAGACAAGACAAGATGAGACGAGAGGAAAAGATAAATATTGAAAAAGAGACAAGACGAGACAAGAAGAGACAAGAGGAAAAGATAAATATTTAATAACAAGACGAGAGGAAAAGATAAATATTGAAAAAGAGACAAGATGAGATGAGACGAGACGAGAGGAAAAGATAAATATTGAAAAAGAGACAAGACGAGATGAGACGAGACGAGAGGAAAAGATAAATATTGAAAAAGAGACAAGATGAGACAAGAAGAGACGAGAGGAAAAGATAAATATTGAAAAAGAGACAAGACGAGACAAGAAGAGACGAGAGGAAAAGATAAATATTTAATAACAAGATGAGATGAGACGAGAGGAAAAGATAAATATTTAATAACAAGATGAGATGAGACGAGAGGAAAAGATAAATATTGAAGAGGCAAGACGAAAATGGACAAAAATCATCATGCTCACACACAGAGAGAGAGAGAGAGATATGAAAGGATGAGACAAAACAATTTAGCACAGACACACAGTTATATTTAGATTAAATTTGTAGAATTATATGGAAAACAGATGATTGAAATAAATGATAAACTCTAAAGACTTTTCTCTTTGTAACATCTTGTTCAGCTTTGATTCTAATCATAATGTTACATTGCATTATTAACTAGATAATGAAAATATTGTGAAGAATATAAGCGAGAAAAGCATTATTTGTAACAAAAACCAACATCAATGCAATCGTTTGCCAAACTTGATGTAAATGAACCGTACGGTCCTGACACTCTTTTAACTGTACACGCCTTACAGTTTTGATCGTTTTTATGTTTAATCAATTCCAAACCAACTGCTATTTGTCTTGCTTTCATTTATATTCATTAACTTCATTATTTGCTGTTACTCATGCTCACATATTTATTATTAAATGCAAATCCCATCAACATCAGACAAATAATATTATGCCAAACCATGTTCGCAACAACTGAAACCGGATGTCTTAATAAATCTGAATGCTGCAAAAAAAAGAAAGTATGTGAATAATTCAAATATAATTCCCTCCAAACCTTTGCCCATGTTATTCCTCTACCTCATCTGAGGATGATGTCCTCAACCAAGTGGGCCATTACTACCAGCATAATCTCGGTCATGTTGACGTGCACAATCCTCCTCTGCATTGTTCCTACCAGGCAGAAAGTGGGGGGCTATACACGGAAAACAGCACCGCTGGTAAAAGCTATTCAAATGGCCCATACATAATGAATATCTACCACTGTCAGCCGCTATTGTACGATCCATTAGTGCAGAAGGATTTGCAGGAACATGCAGGCCTCCATTTGAAGGAGTGCTTTTATTAAATCATTAAGGAAGTGGGAGTTCTCTTTTTTCCTCTCTTTTGCATGTCTCTCTTTCTCTTTATTTTACTTTCGAGCATGTGTACGGCTTTGTGTGGGTTTGAATTGGCAAATAAATGTGGTGGAAACTGTGTACAAATATTGAGAACAATGTGGATTTGCTTTGCCGTGCAAGTTTTGGTATACTTGCATGTATAGTGAAAAATGCATAGTGTAGTTTAAAAGATAACTATATTATCGTCCCTACCAATGGACAATGATGTTATATGTATTATATTTAATGATGTTACTATTATATTTATGTTAGCTTTATCGTTTCTTAAAAACGTCGGTTTCTAACAAGTTGCTAAAAGGTGACTACAGGCTTTAAAGGTCATCACACATAAATCTCACAAATAATGCAACATGGGCACAAATCTCTCTCAAATTTAACCTTGCCGGGAACACGCTTTTAATAAAGTTTGAAAAAGTTGTCGGATGCTTGGTGGTGTTGACGTTGATATCGAGAGACCGTGGTGTAGCCTATTTAGCCTCACGTTAGCTTTTTACTTCTGCCGATTGCATTTAGGCTTCAAAAGTAACCAATGTTGTGTTCATTTGAAAAGATTATCTTGATAGGCAAAGTGTGTAAACGTCATAAACCTTTGTTATTCGCAGATCTTATTTTTGCGATCTTCCAAAAGACAATGGGAAAAATAGGCTTTCGGTTGAGGGAACCAGTGCGGCGCTAATGTCCAGACTGGCCTACAAAAAAACTGTATGTCATCCCTGCGGTACTCTATAAGTTTCACAGTTAGAATGTAATTTGAATGGATTTTGATTGGCTGTCAATGTTTTATCTTTCATCAGCTGAAAAACAATTGCTTTGAACAATAATAATGTCTATATACTGTTTTCTTACATTTAAATAGGCTTTTATCATTATATTTTTATTGTTAACCATCAAGATAACTATAATGCAGGTTATATGTTTATTCTAAGCTTGCCCGCTGCAGTTTTACATTTTACTGTAAATGCACATTCATTGTTGTCAATGTTTAAGCACATGGACTAAAATTGCTCTATCCATACCATATCATGTATATTTATAGTTTAGACTATTTTTTACACTTAGAATAATTTTTAAAACGATATAGTTATCCTTATCCTCTTATATGCCTTTAGAAACTTTGCAGGCCGATATAGAATTCAAAGACTTGGGGGGAAATCTGTGAAATATATTTAATAGTAAAGTGTATTCAATCGAAAGCGGTACTGTCTGCTCGGTAGCTGTACAGATAATCAGATTATTCACAGGTGCTTGAGTTCCTGTGCACAGATGTCAGATGGGTCTGGTTATTAGCAAAGATGTTGACACCGTGTTTGTCTCTTAACCAGCTGTGACTGTCAACAGCGTCGCACGACAAGACATTTTGTCAATAGCTTGGCGTTAATCATCCTGGTTAGTCCCGCCCACAGTGAAATATGTCACTGTAACGTGTTACTATGAATGCTATGCTCAAGCGATATGTGTGAATCTGAAATTAACGATCTAAAAATAGTGAAGAATACGCAGAATATTTCAGAATCGTTCTACAGGATATCTTCAGTGTTCATTATCCGTTATTCCTTTTTACGTTTTACTTACAAATGCCATATTTGAATGTGCTTTCACGTGACTTTTGGACCGTATGGTATGATGTGCTAACACGAAGTTACGGCGATGTGCAAGGTTTAGTTTTAAATATTAGTAAAATCCAAAGGAGTTCCTTACACTGCACATCCAGTTTGAGTTTCGTGCGGTATTTCCCCTCCGAGTTGAAACATTCTATGATGTAATCGCCTCCGTCTCGCCGCGACACGTTCGCGATTTCCAAAGACCAGTCGTCAAAGCGATACCGAGGATCTCTTTCTGTTACAAACACAAAAATACCACACGCACCAGGTGAATCAAAGAGCCGTGACCATCGCTAATACACAAACACACACAAAAATAAAACATTAATATCCCGCATACATACAGTGACCCTATAAAGTATTTATACAACTAAGCCCCACTTAAAAATGTATGAATGTCATTGCATTAGATAACAAACGCATTGCCTTGCATCAAAGACAATTACATACACAAACAAACACCAGATATTTAGTCACCCCAGTTACCTTAAACATTTTTGCATACATTTAAAATCAAATCAGTTCCCGTCAGGTTGACACGGGTGTCCAGAGCCATCACAGGTGTACAACTAAAATAGTCTAAATGTTGAACAGTACGCATTGGTTTAACTACACAACAACAATCCTTTCTGTGAGATGTTTTGCTTGAAAAGCGTGCTGCTTAAGTGTCTGAAACCCAGGGCCACGGTGTACACTGAAAAACATCTGTCTCTCCCTCTAAAACACTTCTTCCTGAAAACCCCTTCGCAGGAATACCATAGGGACTTCAACACCACACTTCTGAGAAGCCCTCAACACAAAAACGAAGACCGGAAACGTTGCGTTGCATTCAGAACGACAGCGATCCTCATTTAGACTGCATACATTAGCACGAGATCACATCTGTCACAGTGTAGTGCCAGAACCTGTCGATGTATTATTCAGAACGCATATGGCAATGTGTATTTACGCGTGTGTTTAGGAGACCCGTGAGGGCACGGCTTGTATATTGTGGCGTGTGATGTTGCCCGTTACCTTTCACAAGCTTCTCTCCATGAAAAATCCACTCGCAGGTGATCGTGTCCGGATTGGAAGAGACCTTGACAGGAAGTGTGGCGGTTTCGTCTTCAACCACCTGGATCATATTGGGCTGCTCGTCTGAGAACTCGGGAGGAACTGGGTTCAATGAAACACGCACACACACACACAAATGTACATATGAAGGCGCTACTATATAAGCAAATCTATATATAACTTGATGAACAACACAGTCGAGATCTGAACTTTAGACACAGCAAAACACAAAAAGGCAAACAAGCAACGTGTCCAACAAAAAAGCATGTAATATATTAGCAGTGTTGGGTGTAACTAGTTACTAAGTAATTAGTTACTGTAATTGAATTACTTTCCCCTTGAAAAATTAAAGTAAGGGATTACTCTTATTTTTTCTGTAATTTAATTAGTTACTTTTGATGTAATTAAACTAAATACTTTGTGTAATATGTGTGTGTGCAGAAGAGGAATTTACATCAAAATTCAAAGTCTAAATTAAAAATCTGTGCGTTAATGTATAATTCTCACATTTGTAATTAATAATAATACTTTATGTAGTTTTATATTCTTTATTTGAATGAATTAAAAGAGCCGTTTCATGTCTATCCTTGAATCACTTAACTCATCAAGGTTGATGTAGGATATAAAAAGTAATTAGTAATAAGTAATTAAATACTTTTTGAAGAGAGTAACTTGTACAGTAATCTAATTACATTATCGAATGTGTAATTAGTAACTAGTAATTAATTACTTTTTCAGAGTAACTTACCCAACACTGTATATTAGCAACTCTAATTCCAGACTAACACATTACTCTACATTTTATTTATACTGATGGGAATGTGTTACTAATTCATCTCTGAACTGTTATATTAATATGCATTTCGACATAAATCCATCTTATTTTAACTACATAATAGATTATTGGTCGACCTTCATGTTTTTGTGTTTTTACAAAAGTATTAAGTTACTATTTAAATACTTCCACTTACTAATTGTTTTGAAACCACTAAATAATTACACATTTTAATTACTGCTAAAATTAAAAGTGTCTTTCAAAACTGTAAATTGGTTTTACAGCTCATTTTTGTTATTAAAGTGGTCTCAATAAAAACAACTAAATAAAAACACTGCCCTAGAATCTCCACAACGCTTCTGCACCTTTATTTTTTTAATGATGTTCAGAATTGTACCATGGTACTTACACGGGACTCCATGAAATGCCATGAAGGTGCACGACCCAAAAAACCCCCCACAAGAGTAACAGATGCTGTGCTCTTTCGTCTCGTCTGCTGTGCAGCATGTAAATAAGACATGATTTATTGCGCTGTTGATCTCTAGAGGGTTTCTGTGTCTTTGTCTCATTAATGTTCATTGTGTCATTCCAACAGGAATGAGGATTCAAATGCAGATTTAAACAAACGATTGCCTCGCATCAGTACGTGCACGCTTGAACACACACACGCACGCACACGCAGAAAATTAATGACGAAAAATAAACTTAATATACTAAAACAATCACAGACATGTGTTGGGGGGATGAGGAGATATAGAGGTTCTAGAATAGACAATGGATGCAAAGATTGTCTATTTGCATCCATTGTCTATTCTAGAGCCGCTACACAAACAAAATAGACAAATGCACACATAAGGAAGAAAAAGCAAGGAAGTATGATTGTACAAAAGAGTGTAACAAATTTGCTTGGATAGTGACCTAGAAATAGTGTAGAACGGTGAATATTTCTTATTTGTTACACATGATCATTTTTATTTGTTTTGAATTGATTCAAAATCTTGATATGTTACCAAGTTTACATTACATTGTGCAACCCGGATTTTCATTGTGGACTCTTTTGAACCCCACTGCACTTTAACACAAACTCAAAGGCACTCACAGAGCACATTTAGGGTGTAGAAGTTGTTGACCCCCTCAGAAAGCACATTACTGAATGCTTGACAGGTGACCCGTTTGCCGTTGTGATGGGAGCCGAGGGCAAGAGACAGCTTGCTGGTCCGGGACATCCCACCGAACTCTGCCCTTTTAGGAGCCTGATCAACTCCCTGAAGTCTGAGAGAGAGAAATCTATCAGGCTACATGAAAACAGAATACGGTTTATGGCATTATTTCTCATAGGCTATTGTTAATACAAAGCATATGAAAAGTATTCACACAAGTTCCCCTCCAAAATCACAAAATTGACTATGAATATTTAATAAACCCCACTGTGATGACAGCGTTACCTGCTGTGAACGCTCCGTTTGCTTGACGTGTGCCTGCAGGGACATCTGACAAAACTAAACATCTATCAAACTCTTAACAAATCACTCCTGTACTAAACGAATCACTGGCCTTATGAATGAATTACTCCTTTGTTATACCGTACTCTCTTATACAAATCACACCTCTTATAAACCAATCACTCTTATAAACCACTGTTTTTCTAAATGAATCACTCCTATATAATAAAAATACACCTCTTAAATGAATCACTGCTGTACTAAACGAATCACTCTACTAAACGAATCCCTCCTCTTCTAAACGAATCACTGCCCTTATGAATTAATTACATCTTTGTTTAAAAAAACGTTCCTTTTCTAAATTAATCACTCCTCTTTTACACGATTCTATACCGTACTCTCTTATACAAATCACAGCTCTTATAAACCAATCACTCTTATAAGCCACTGTTTTTACAAATGAATCACTCCTCTATATAATTAAAATACACCTCTTAAACGAATCACTCCTGTACTAAACGAATCACTCTACTAAACGAATCCCTCCTCTTCTAAACGAATCACTGCCCTTATGAATGAATTAATCTTTTGTTTAAAAAAAACGTTCCTTTTCTAAATTAATCACTCCTCTTTTAAACGATTCTATACAGTACTCTCTTATACAAATCACAGCTCTTATAAACCACTGTTTTTACAAATGAATCACTCCTCTATATAATTAAAATACACCTCTTAAACGAATCCCTCCTCTTCTAAACGAATCACTGCCCTTCTGAATGAATTAATCTTTTGTTTAAAAAAAACATTCCATTTCTAAATGAATCACTCCTCTTTTACACGATTCTATACAGTACTCTCTTATAAAAATCACAGCTCTTATAAAACAATCACTCTTATAAACCACTGTTTTTCTACATGAATCACTCCTCTATATAATTAAAATACACATCTTAAATGAATCACTCCTGTACTAAACGAATCACTCTACTAAACGAATCCTCTAAACGAATCACTCCTGTACTAAACGAATCACTCTACTAAACGAATCCCTCCTCTTCTAAACGAATCACTCTACTAAACGAATCCCTCCTCTTCTAAACGAATCACTGCCCTTATGAATGAATTACTCCTTTGTTTAAAAAAAACATTCCTTTTCTAAATGAATCACTCCTCTTCTAATTGAATCTATACAGTACTCTCTTATACAATCAAATCACAGCTCTTCTAAACAAATCACTCCTCTCATGAATAAATCACTACTCTTCAAAATAAACCACTTCTCTACCTAAAGAATACTTCTCTTTTAAATGAATCACTCCCCTACTTAACTAATCACCTCTGTACTAAACGGATCACTCTACTAAACAAATCCCTAAATGAATCACTCCTCTATATGAAAAAATACTCATCTTCTAACTGAATTACTCCTCTTCTAAATTAATCACCCCTGTACTAAAAGAATCACTCCTCTTACGTTTACATTTAGTCATTTAGCAGACGCTTTTATCAAAAGCGACTTACAAATGAGGTAAACAATAGAAGCAATTGAAACAACATAAGGACAACAAGCATATAATACAAATCTCTCCTCTTCTAATCAAATCACTCCTCTCCTAAATGAACCATTCCTCTACAAAATAAGTCACTCCTTTTCTAAATGAATCACTCCTCTATTAAACAAATGACTCATCTACTAAACGAATCAATACTAAACGATCCCTCTTCTTTTAAACAAATCTCTCGTCAAACCATTCGTTAAACAAAGCATTAATTTAGTAAATGAATCACTAATGAATCATTCTTTTATTAATCACCCCTCTTCTACACAAATCACGCCTCTACTGAACAAGTGGCAACTTTTCTAAATGATTCACTCCTCTACAAAACAAAGCACTCTTCTATTATCCAAATGACTCATTTAAAAAAGAATCTTTCCTCCACTAAACCAATACTTCTTCTAAACGAATCCGTCCTCTCCTAAACGAATCACTTCTCTTCTCACAAATACTACAAACATTATTGAATTTCTTTAGAAATAAAGCTAAGCCATAAAGTCTAGCCCGGCTGCTATAACACCGCTTCTAATCTGCTCACGACTGCCGTAAAGTGGAATTTCTTCATTCGCTCACGTATTGACAGCACCCGAGACCGACTCTAACTGGGTAATGACTTTGTGATCACAGGCTGTCTGTCGAAGCTTAATACAGAGGCGAGAAAAAGGTCTCAGGACGGACTGTCAACTGCCCGCCTGCTTTAGCAAACACTTCACACCTTCCTCATTCACCTAAAATGTACGTGTACGTGTGTTCACGACTTGCTGTGCGTGTGTTCACTACTCTCTGGATGGGTTAAATGCAGAGGTCACATTTCGGGTATGGGTCACCATATCTGACTAATAGGTCACTTTCACTTCACTTTTAAAAGCAGTTATCGAGCTCTCCTGCTCAGAATGAGCCCCGTTTCTGCTCTTTTTCCGTGAGGAAATCAGCAAAGCTTGACAGATGTGCATCAACAGTAATCCATTTGCATGCTTTTAGTATCACATGGCATCGGCGTTTTTGGAGTAACATTTATCTAAAATGCACACCAATGATGCTGAATGCGGTGTGAAACAGAGGTTTTGTCGTGTGGAATAGGAGGCAACGATGTAGATAAATCAGACGGGCCAGTACTTTCTGATTTAAAATACAAGCAGACAGAATTCCTTCGGGAGCTCAGACTAATACAGTATTATCTGAGCCTGCGTGAATTTCTGCATGTCTGTAATGTGGCTGTGATGTCTGTATTTGTGTAAGGGAGAGTTTTAGTACTTGTTAGGGCCCAGGCTCCAGCTGATATTTGTGCTGGGGTTGCTGCTCCCAGCCAGACACTCCAAATCCAGCGTCTCACCCCGCCGTAATTCCTCTTGTTTGGCTTTGATCTTCACGCTTATAGCTGGAACTGAACCAGGGAGATAATGACAACATTTAAGACTAACAACACAAATGTAACTGGCAAATAAGTTTTGACCAAAACAATCCTTTACGCAAGATGTGCAGAAATATATTTGACCAATTTATTAAGCATTTTCTTGAGGTCTCACCATGAGATGTATTTGAAACAATAGTGAAACATTTTAATTAAATACAACTTTTGTTTTGAAATGAAAGAAACTAAAATGTTTGCACAATTATATTTTTTTTATTTAAAAACTAAGGTGAGACATGTAAGCATACAGCTTCAAATCAGGATGTTTGTAAAGAGACACTTCACTTAAGTTGCCCTAAACTTTTGAAAAATACAGCCGCATATTCAATTAATCGGTATTTCTACACGTACTGTGCTCATTTTAGTGCCGTGTAATTTGAACAAAATCAAACCTCAGGAGTGACATAATGTCATCCAACAGCAATGTGAAAGACTGATAGCATGACAAGACACATGAAAAATCCAGGTTATCACATAAAAGAACTTTTCCTAAATACATGTACAAATATTACTGTTGTATTGCTTAAACGTGAATATGAATGTGTTTTCTTTGCAGTATTTGAGAATTATATTGACCTGTTTGTCCAGTTTTCATTTTTTGCAAATAAGTGCAAATAGGAACGATATTTGAAATTTGGGAGAAATATAGTTGAGAATGAAACAAAAAATGATCATTTTACCTAAACACATACTGTACATATTGTCATGATCCCGCCTTCCTAGCAACGGTATCTTGTTCTGGCCGACGGGATCATGACAGACCCATTTCTTGTGTTTGTTTTGGAAGCACATGGCCATTGATTGTGCCTTGTGCTTCCCGTCCTGCGTCTTAGCCCCGCCCTCTTGTTTCCTTATTCATTATCCCATTATCAGTTCACGCCCTTCACCTGTTGCCCTCGTTATGCCTCTTTTGTTCCTCTCCTATTTAATGCCCTTGTGTTTTCTGTCCTGTGCTGGATCTTTTTCCCTGTCTTGTCCTGTTGCCCCTGGTCTCTTTAAGTTAAACTAAGCTAAGCTAAGCTAAGCTAAGCTAAGTTAAGTTAAGTTAAAGTATTTTGTTCTTGTTTTCCCCCTCGAGGGATTTTTCTGTTCAGTCTTGTTTTCATTCTGTTTATATGAGTTTTGTTGAAGAGCTGTCTGCATCTGGGTTGTGTTCCATGTCAGTTTTATGACGCATATACAGTAAATAGTAAATTCAGAAAGACTGAAAATAACTTTAAAATGGTCCCTTAATGTTTTCTACGGCTGTATATACTTATTTAACAATAATATAAATATATATATATATATATATATTTATATATATTAATAATAATCCTCTTTATACCACAAAATCGTCTTCATAAATGATACAGAGACCACAACATAAATTGTATATGCCATAGTAACATGAGAGTTTCAACAGCTTACACAAAACCCTGAGTTTGGTCTGGGCAGAGATAACTTTCTTGGCTTTGTTGGATGAGTCACATCGGTAGGTGGCCAGATTGTCGCTGGGCTGAAGGTTGAGGGGAAGCTCTCGAGAGACACCACGCTCTGATGATACCTGCTTTGATGCGGTTGGCACTACTTTACCATTCTACACAGAAAAATAAACCGGATACATTTTTTAACTGCAAGCATAACATGTTTTATTAAAATAGACAGTAGCCATCAATATTTTGGTCATTATGACAACGCACCTTCAACCACACCAGCTGCCCTGTTGGATTCCCACCAGTAGAAAAGCAAATTAACCGAACAGTTGTCCCAGAGTGCGAGAATCGGTCCGATGGAGGAGCATCTATCCAAACCTTCTGAGGAGGATCTGAGAAAAAAAATGATTTACAAAAAATGGAGATGAACACTATACAAAATAAGAGGTTCTCGCAATCTCTCACAGTAAACGATGAGCTGCTCCGATTGAACGTTGGAGAAGCGGGTGCCTTTATTAAACGCCTCACACGTCAGGGAAAGACCGTTGTCCTCACGTGACACTTTATACGTCAGGTTAGAAAACGTCTTCATACCACCATTATCTCCCTGCAACACAAATACAATACTGTCAGTTTTCGCAAAGGCGTGTACATTAGCTCTGAGAAGTTCTAGTATCTTTCGTATACAAATACAATTCGACTGGATGAAACATCATTTACATTTTATCCACTTACACTTTAATCTAAAGCACACAGAAACACACAGAGAAAAAAAGTAATGCAGACAACAATGTACACCAACCTTCCTAAATCACGTGTAACTTGACGGAAA
This sequence comes from Triplophysa rosa, assembly GCF_024868665.1. Taxonomy (NCBI): domain Eukaryota; kingdom Metazoa; phylum Chordata; class Actinopteri; order Cypriniformes; family Nemacheilidae; genus Triplophysa; species Triplophysa rosa. Next base: position 21,291,813 of record NC_079903.1, on the reverse strand, counting down.
CGGTTTGCAAAAGAAGTCTTTTTTTGCAGAATGAAGATAACTAACCCTTCATACAGTTTATAATTCTGTTCATTTGCTAAGCTCTAATTGACACCTGCTAAGAGGGCTGACCCGCGTCTTCCTGGTTAATTACGGTCAAACTAATCAAAAAACATGTCACAAAGAGCAACTCGGAAAGTGAAAGAGAATCGTGAATTAACTCTGTCATGTAAATGAAATATCAGATGTAAAAGAGCACTAAATGAACAAGGGTCCTGTATAGCGGCGAGCCGCCTCGAGTCGGCTTTTATTCACTTACGTTTCATTCAAATCAACCCCTGGAGAGGACCAACGACAGATTAAGAAACAGAGTCACTAAAAGCCCCTGACCTCACAGAATATTACGCTGTTGCTAATAGAATTTAGAGTAAAAGCAGAGTCATGATGGAGATTTTGAGGTACTGTCGAGTCAAGGTGCGCCGAATAATGAGTGAATTATTTCTCTAATCAAATGCCTTTGGCTTTTGGTGTATGCTTGTAGTTTGTGTTGTTCATGACTGAACAGGTGAACCTGTTTTTTAAAAAGCCAAACCAAAGGAGTACAAAAAAGGCAAATACAAAGCTGAGGAGCATCATTCTGGTACTCCTTAAGAGGAGAGAGCTCATGACAGATGCGGGATGAGTACAAATAACTTGTAGCGCAAAATACTGTAATGTAATGTTTCTAAACCGTTTCTAAACTAATAACTACAAAAGATTGTCCAAGGTTAACAATAATACCCTTTACCACGGTAACTATACTTACGTTCAAAATATAAAAAATACACTTTATTGCTTCTATGATAAAACTGATTCTTCGTATCTTTACATTCAAGCATTTCACAGATGCTTTATTTCTAAAGTGACTTACAATCAGTGTTGGGTGTAACTAGTTATAAGCAATTAGTTACTGTAATTTAACTTTTTAAGGGATTACTTTTATATTTTCTGTAATTTAATTACTGTTACTTCGGATGTAATTGACATAAATACCGTGTAATGTACACAATAGTGGAATTGACATTAAGATTCAAAGTCTAACTTTAAAAAGCATGCATTAATGTATCTTTCTCACATTTGTTATACTTTAGTCAGTTAATAAGAGTACTTTAGTTTCATATTATTTACTTGAATGAATTAAAAGAGCCGTTTCATGTCTATCCTTGAATCAACTAATCAAGGTTGATATAGGATATAGAAAGTAATTAGTAATAAGTAATTAAATACTGTTTGGAGAGAGAAATTTGTACAGTAATCTAGTTACACTATTGAATATGTAATTAGTAACTAGTAATTAATTACTTTTTCAGAGTAACTTACACAACACTGCTTACAATGCATTTAAAGTGGGGCTGTCACAAAATCTGATTTTCACTTCACGGGTATTGGCCAAAAGAATTAATGGTAACAATATTATCATGATATCAATTTAAACGTTTTTATATTCACAAATAATGCTATAAGTCAAATTCATCTTTAATTTTGTTTTGTCATCTTTGTCTTCTTTTTGGCCAACAAATCACTCTTAAAATTCAAGTGTAGGGTTTAAAGTTTGTAACCATTGTTAAAGCAAAACTTTAAATGGGTGCTGAATTATTTACAATATTATAATATGTGTAGAATTAACACCGTATCGTCAATCGTGGTTTTTAATATCACGGTGAGTGTTCCTTGGGATTCGAACCCACAACTTTTGCGCAGTTAACGCAATGCTCTACCAACTGAAGAAATGTAAGTGCTTACCTAAAAATATACAAAACAAATTAAATATTCATTTTTAAACTGTTTTAAAATCAATTCTCTGGTCTTGACTGTATATTATAATAAGTGTCATGCATGTGAAATACCTCATCGATAGTATCAACGGTTCGGTTTAGCTCTTTGAACCCGAGCCACCAGCGGATCTGGACCGGCGGATTACTGGAGGAAGTGCAACAGCTCAAATTGATCTCCTCTCCCTCCACGGCTTCGAAAGAGCCCAGTAGCGTAACCACAGTGGGTTCAACTATAATGAAAAGTGATTACCGTGACAGAAACACAGAGAAGCTAAATGTACTGTACAGTCATCACATCTGCCCAGCAAGCCCTTTAAATACGCCAGGATTTGAGACCATCAAGACACATTCTCCTGATCTTCTTACAATCCAGAAATAATGATCCAGATGATCAATGAAATATGTCTTGAGAAATCTTGTCTTTAATAAATGCCAGGCTCTTATCAGTACTTGTGTGCTGTCAAGATATATTCTCGATAAGCCACACGTTTCAATGACAGTACAATCATGATATTAGATTGGTATTTGACATGTGGAATTGGTTATGACAAGAACGTCACAAGCAATCTCTTATTAATGAGAGATTAGACACAATGCAAGTAGCGGCAAGCATTGGCCTGATCTGCTTGTCATAATAATACAGCCATATGTAATTGGCTTAGTGTTGATAAGTGACAGTTTGTTATGAAAGATGAAGCTGTTATCCTAAGGCAAGGATGTAAACGACTTGCATTACTTTTTTAACAGCCTGACTTGATTTTTATTTTACTTTTAATGTCTTTTATAGTGCTTTACACTCACACAGGACAGTAAGGGTGCGTGTTAGGGACATTGGTGAGCGGGACACTAGATTGACACTTTCACATTGTAGATCTGCATGGTTGTCCTCTGGCTTCACCTCCATTCTTAATACACTACTGGCCTTACGTGAGACTGTGTCTACCTCCCAACTAGTGGACAGAACCTCTCCATTCTGGAAAAAAAACAGGAATTGATGACAAAAACAAAAAGAGAGAGACAAATAAAGTAGGAGACAAATAAATGTGTAATAAATCTGTGTGACAGCAAAAATTTAGAAACAAAAAAACTAGCATAAAAGAGATTTATCTTCATTGCTATTTTATATTATAAATATAAATATTAATAATCTAAAAACAATATAATATCAACGGTTTGTTTTAGTAACGTTAATTAGTAACTAGTAAATAATTACTTTTTGAGAGTAACTTACCCGACACTGCTTACAATGCATTTAAAGTGGAGCTGTCACAAAATCTGATTTTCACTTCACGGGTATTGTGGCCAAAAGAATTCGCGGTACAATATTATCATGATATCTAACGGTTTGTTTTCTTAATTTTTGCTATGTCACACCATAGGACACATGTACGGTATATTTGTCAACTACCCAGATACAGATAGACAGATAAGCAAAACATTCATGTAGCGAAATAAAACGTGAAAAAAATGATTTGATGAATAATGATTTGGCAAAAAATAAAATCGTGATATATGGAGATACAAGGTTTTAAAAGGACAGCAGTGATTCAGAATACATTGGTTTTTCACTATAGTTTCCATAAGTGTATATAAATATATAAAACTAAATAGCTTCAGTGTAGTCAGTCACTCTTTCTAAATGACATGTATCTAATTATGTACTTTTTTAGCTAGAGAGGTTACAGTTTCTTTACTAGCACAGATAGAAAGAGTCCTCATTGCAGTCACCCAGAGTGAGACATTTGCGTCAGGAAATCACTCATCCACTCAACGGCGACGCAGACGCTAACATTTGCATTAGCTGAAAATGATTAGAGATGTCACGCCTGACACATCCTATCAAAATAAAGTGCGAGTTTCCACTGAGAGTATATCTGCAGGACACAGGAATCAGAAAGTACAATCAGCTGCCTACCCTTTACAGTAGGATTTAAAGCTCGACCGCTCGTCTCCGTTTTTAAACCACAGCCATTTAATAAAGTTCTCAATGCTCCCCTAGGCCTGCACAATTTAGTGCACGAACAAAAAAAGCCCAGCTCTGCAATTAAATAAATGGATGAATTAAAAGACAAATAAATGCGTTATAGCGTCTGAATGGGCTATTTGAGAGAAACATTTACAGGCGGGAAGTCCACTTAACATTACCCAAGAGGCATTCTCAAGACAAAGCTGCCCTAAACTGTATAAGAATTTTTGAATAGCTTTGAGAAAAAGCTATTCTGTATTCTCTCCAAAGTACCTTTTTTTACATAAATACACTATCATCCGCTGCCTTCGCAATACAAAGTCTCACTTAAATGGTCACTAAACTACTTTTGAGAAGCATGATCTTTCTTTATAAGCATCAACACACTGTAAACCCAGTCAGTCACACTTTATTTACAGCACACATAAAAGCAAATTACAGTATATACACTACCTGTCAATCTGGAGACAAAAATATACAGTATAATTGCGCAAACATAAACGTTTTTCATTTCAACTTAAAATTGAAATGGATGACTTTGACTTTTTTTCTTCATTTTTTTAGTCGCAACACAATTCTCACAGTTCCCTGTGTGTTATTCCACAGTTTTGATAAGCTTCCTATTTTTCTAAAATGTGAAAAAATATGAACAAGTAAATAAGTGTTATAAAACTTTTGACTGGTAGTGTAACAGCTCTAAATATAGGTTGACGTTGTGTCTCCTCAAGCAATTATATAGTCAGAGAGACCCCCTAACTACCAAAGCCTCAATATATTTGAATTAGACCCCAGTCAAGGTTCAAATATTGAATTTTTTTCTGATGTGTATCCCGATCAATGATTTATTTGTCTATCAGTCTGAGGTTCAGTCAAGAAGCATCATTTGGTAAATCTAAGTGGGGGTTCGGGGTAATTTAAAACCCAATCAACTCCACCGCAGTACAGCAACCCTGAGCCCGGAGATTATTTATAAGTGAACATTGCGTTGCATTTATTTATCCGCTCTAGCTGTAGCTACCAGTGACTCCCGATCTCCTGCAGTTACGTGCCAAATATCTCAAACAGAAACCTTGCCAACGTTGACAAACTTGTTTAAAGTGACTTTGACTGTGGCCTTTCCTCTAGTAATATAGTCAAGGCAATTAGTCCGCAAACCATTTTAGTAAATGGGCTTTTAATTGTTGAATGATAAATGACGCGGCCGATTGTTTTTTATCTAACTGCTGTCTGCTTAACGTAACATGTCGTCCTATTTCTGTAAGAGAGACAGGTGTTTCAGATGAACAGGGCAGGTAAAACAAGCGAAGGTTTCATTCTGATGTCTCTCACCTTAGTCCAATGCAAAGTGGCCAAAGGGTTTCCACCAAAAGACATGCACACCACACGGAGAAGAGTGCCGGCTTTTACCTCGTCATGTTCTAAGCCCACTATCACCGGAGGCTGCGGGGGGACTGAAGTGAGAAAGGAGAATAAAGGGTTAAAGGAACAGTTCACCCAAAAATGAAAATTCTGTCATCGTTTACTGGCACTCGAGTTGTTCCAAATCTGTATACATTTATTTGCTCTGATGAACATAGAGAAAGATATTTGGAAGAATGCTTGTAACCAAACAGCTCTGGGCCACCATTGACTACCAGTGTAGAAAATGGTTTGGTTACAAGCATTCTTCCAAATATCTTTCTGTGTGTTCATCATGACAAAGAAATTTATGCAGATTCGAAACAAATCGAGGGAGAGTAAATTACGGAATTTTTATTTTTGGGTAAACTGTCCCTTTAAGTAATGGCAAGAGTGATTTGTAACATTTGTCTGTTTGCACACATTTTCCATACACCTGTGGCTATTTTAATACGGGATTTTTGAAACAAAGAATCTTTCCTTTGTTCCCTGAAAATAAAGAAATACATCACATAACCCTCCCTCACACACAAATGAAGTTATAGCATCAGAACTTCAGTAAGAGCACAACTCAATTTTTGTCCCAATACAACATTGTTAAATGGAGGCCATTTAATAGGACTGCAGCTTGAAGACATTGCTTGTCCCTTTGATGAAACCATTAAGTATAAAGAGCGCTCCACACACTGGCACCAGTCCATAAACCAAAATAACAGATGTTTAAACCGTAATAAGGCAATGCGGAACATGAATAAATTACAGTGGGGTTCCTGAATAATACATTTGCCGTAAAATAAATTACGGGGCCGGGCCGCTCTTTGTTATTGCCCCAATCAGTTTGGAAGTGGGAGCGATGGACGGATAAGAGACTGCCATGACAAAGTACCGTCTTGCTCACAATCTGCAGCCGATGAAAATGGGCAGCGGAAAGTTGGATTTGATGGGCCAGGCGTGCTGAGTAAGACAGCAATGCTGGCCATCGGTTCTGCTACATTAGCACTTATTGCACTGGCTGGCCGGTAATGGAACCATGAGCTGGGGGGTGGTGAGCCTTGTGTTTAAAAGCATAAATTTAGAGAGCAGAGAAAATAAAAATGTGATTGGCTTTTTGGTTAGACCTGCTGTGCTGAACATGTACAGTAAGTGCATTAGATTGTGGATATGAAGTCATTTCTAAAAACAGGATTTAAAGGGATAGTTAACCAAAAACGAAAATTCCTTCATTTATACAACAATACACTCTAATGTCAGTCCAAACCTGTATGACTTTCATTCTTCTGCAGAACACAAAAGAAGATATCTTAAAGAACGCTGTTAACCAAACAACACTGACCTCCATTGACTTCCATTGTATGGACACAAAACCACCGAGACATTTCTCATAATATCTTCTTTTAAAGAAAGAATCACATACAGGTTTTGAATGATATGAGGATGAATAAATGACGACAGGTGTTTTATTTTTGCATGAAACAACAATTCTTTAAAAAGCTTGCCTAATAACCATAACAATTGCACAACATTGACTTTGAGCTAACAGATAAAACAGCTTTTAAATCACAACCCATATTCAAGTTTATATTCGCATTATACATTTTATCCATATCTTAAAAGCTCAAGGCTGCTTTACAACATGAGGCTTTGTCCATCAAAACAGACCGTATCTCTTAAAGATGATATCAGCAGAGCTGAAACGTTATTTCATAGTCACATTTGATGAAATCTACAAAGACCAGCATTATATTTCTTTACAATGCCATGCTGAACAACATTGAATGTAAATGGTAAACAGTAATGGTAATTAAACGTAATAAAACATGACACGTGCATACTGTAGGTGGTGATAAAAATGTGCATCCCTAATCTGATCTGAAAGGAGTTCCGTGTTATTTTTATTAACGGTTAGATGCACCAGATGCTGTTTCTGTCTAGATGGCAAACAAAAGGGAATATTACTTGACAGGTAAAAGGAATAATTGAATATGAGTGTCACAGCAGGCTGTGGCCATGAACTCCCAATATAAGAAAATTCATGACTAAGTCATTGGTTTCCTGCCAAAGTCTTAAATTCAACTTACTGTTTGATTTTCATTATTTACAGCATGTGCTCCATTTAATTCAACCCTGCTTGAAGTGAGATTTTAAATATCTAGTCCACTGGCGTATAACAGAGAAATAAAAAATACATGCACCAACATTAATGATTAATTCATATAGTTAATTAATCATAAATACATCACGTTCAGTGGGAATTGGCAACTCCTGACCAACTAACATTTTGTAGACAGGTCTGAACATTTGCTACCACAAATGAAAACAGTACAAAGCAAGATGCTTACAGTACACCCTCATGGTGATGCTGGCCTCAAGAGATCGAGGGAGAGCTGGGTTCTTCGCTCGGCACGTCAACCGTCGCCCATCGTCTGAGCTCTGCGCCCTGATGCTGTAATGAAAGAGAGAGGCTGGCTCAGGTTAATGTGTGCCACTTTTTCTTCCCGCCGTTGCCACAATTACCCACAAACCCATTGAGCTTACAACATTATTCCATTTGCCACCCTGGAGCGCTGCCAAGACACACTTAACTGTACCTGGGTTTCGTGATTTGATTGGTCAGCAATACCTTATTCAAGTGCGCAGCTAAAGTGGAACAAAACCCTTTTTAGATATTCTGTCAAAGCCATATGGATGTTGGCACTTGTCGATAGGATAAACATTCATGAGTCTGCAGTTAAAAATCTACAGTAGATGCATCAAATAATTACAGTGCATGTAAAACTGAAGAGGTTTTAATTAAAAAAAATGGTAGCCTTAATGTTCATGTTACTATTGCAATGGGGAAGATACTAATGGTCATATAATGTATTGACTGTTGAGACTGAAATGCTGTATACCAGTGAGTTGTGTAAAGCCGCAGGTATAGTCCGTCCGTCCGCGTTCGAACGCCGTCTGCATGACGCAATTTTTGTCCTCAGAAGGGTACGCAGACGTCCGCACACCCCGAACGAAGTGCGTACAACAACGCATGCGCGAGAAAATGTTAAGAGCCCACTATGTGGCAATGCACACACAGAAATATTGGGGTGTGAAGTTGACGAAGAAGACCGACACAAATGCAACACGCCGAAGCGGAGGAGCCAAAACACTACAACAAAGAGTTTGAGTACAACGGAGAACGAATTCGACGAGCGTTTGTGTGAGGAGATTCGAAAATATCCGCATTTAAATAATATTCAAGTTTAAGAGAGTATAAAGATGCGTTCAAGGCGGCTAATTGTTATCTCTGTCATCTGCAATGGTGGAGCCACACTTCTTCTATCATTAATTTGCAGTGGGCCTGTGAATAACGCAGCTCAGTGCTGCCCTCTGATGGTCTGGTGGAGTATACATACTCATTTGTACTGCGCATGTGTCGAACGCAGGAAGCTGTGCGGGCGCGTTTGTGCGCGAGATGGACACGGATGCAGAAAGTCAAGTATACCTGAAAAAATACATCGATAAGCTGTATTGCTCAAACCCAAAATAATATTTACATTTTTAATTTTGTAGATATTTTATGATTAATAATAGCACTGTGAAATTACATATTGTCACTCTCATTTTAAAACCTCGGATGTCCAAATTCACTCTTTTGCAGGAAATGGAAAATGCATTCTTTTTAAATGATTAAATACAGGTATATACAGGTTTGGAACAACTAGAGAGTAATTCATGACAAAATTTTCATTTTTGAGCGAACTATCCCTTTAACTAAAATCAATTACTGATTAAAGCTTAAAAATACAATTTATAAGTAGTTTCCAGTGCAGCTTACTACTTTAAAACTTGCCAAACCAAACTTCTACCACAATCTATTCAAGTCCTCTGTACTGTATGTGTGAAAACCGGTTTACAATGGATACTGTGGCTCAATAAAAGGAGCTTCAAAAGAAACTCGTGTGCCCATCGTGTTTCAGCCTTACATAAAATGCACCCGCTTCTGGTGACCTCTCTAGCTCTTTGAAATATTTTAGTTTTTAATTTCAAAACATAAATTCCCAAGGTCAAACATCAAAAGATAAACTGCACATTGAGAAAAGTATTCAACATCTAAAAACCCATTTCTTTATTATGCACTTGCTAACTTACGTGACTTCTGTGTTTGTGTTCAGAAGCTTATCCTGCGAGCCTGACATGGTATAAGAATCGGTTTCCGTCAGCTCCTCTCCGTCTGAAGGAAGAGACCAGAAAACATTGAAAGAAACAAAAAAGCGGGGGGAAAAAACTCAATGTGGAGAAGTTTTAGAGTCAGTGAGTTGCCTCAGGGCACGTCTTGCCAGGGGTTGGTATGACACCAACTTAGTAAATGAATCATGAAGTCTTCTCGTGGATTGATCTCACGGCCATTTATCTTGAAGCTCCCAGAGAGAGTTTCGATCTTGTGTATGCATTGTGTACGTACAGTGGGATTCTCTCATTAAAGAGACATTAAATAATGAGTCAAGCTTGTAAATGATGGTGTACCTTTGAACATCGTGATATCTGCCGGAGGTTTGGCATCGGGAGCGACGCAGGTCACCGTGTATTCCTCTCCCTCCACCCACGGCTCATCAGACTCCAGCTGGATGTAGGGTTGTGAGGGCGGGACTTAGACAGCAGAGAGAGCAGAGGAAGGTGAGGAGAGATTAACCGGCAGGGGATTGTCACAATACATTATTTTATCACAAGCTCATTTGGTGTCTGGCTGAAGAGATATTTCAGAGCTCTCCTGTCACACACCAGCACAAACACGCATGAGTGTTTCTGAGCTTCTGAGCTACGAGTGAAATCGATGAAAAATGTCCCCAGAAGTAAGCTACGTGTGAAGAAAGGGCTTTTGGCTTCATATGCAATAAGAAGGATGTCGTGAGAGGCTGTGCGTTACAATCATCCAAAAACGTCTCTCTTATGTTCCTTTCTGGCCACATCTCCTCAACCAGCATCTCATTGCATTGTTTTCTGTCTTTCTTTATTCAATAAAACCACTGCACGGCTTTCCTCTATGCTGCTTGTTGACACATTGTCAAACATCAACTCTCATGTTGCTATGTGTAAACTTTCAGATTGTAGGTTAAGTCGGGGAAGAGAACGGTGTTGCAATGCGCACTAGTCTGCACACTATGTTTGTAATGCATTCATTTGGCATGACGTACTGTAAATGCAACTGCTTAATGTATATTTATTTATTTGTATACACTATACTTAATGTGCATAATGGGTTCTTAATATGCATATATGTTGGTATTTAATATTTCTCTATAATACAGAAGCTGTGTTGTTCAGCTTTACAGAGCCCAGAGTCAAATATAAATCTACAACAAAACATGGCAAGTAAGAAAATGCACTGCATTCAAAGTTTTTATTCTTGAACAGCTAGCTTAATAGAAAATAAATAAGCAATAATGTGAATACGAAACTAATTAATTCATTCGTTTTAAATTTGATCAAAACATACATTAAAAATGTATTCGTGTTTACATATATATGTCTGACATCCACGGCACTCCTCCCATCCGTTCTGTGATTGGGCGTTCGCAAGGATTCCTGGGTAGGGGACTTCAGTGAAGTCCGCATCAATGCGGGCTTCGCCGAAGACCGCATCGAGGGCACAAAGGAGGCGCTCGCGAGCAGACTAAAAAGACAAATGGGACACCCTACGGACTCGTAGACTTGGCGAGCACGCGCAATTTAAGTCCACGAGACCGTAATGAAGTGCGCCTTTTGGGTCAGGGCCATTAAAGTTATACAACCTTGTAAGATTTGTGAACTAACCCTAAGAACAGACACCATCAAAGACATTTTAATTAATTGAATATCCATAATAGTTTATAATAGTATAGTTTTGGTTTTAATGGTAACTATAATGGTCTCTGCGGGTAATGCGGGATCAGAAGAAGACCATTAAATCCTACAGGAATAAGGCCCAAACACAGTACATAAAAAATCTGAATATGGTTTCAATTCAGGGGATGATTAAAACTGGTATTTGTAACAGCGACCATTGAAACGTCTATTGTTTTTTAGCAGGGAACGACAGGCTTCCACACTTTTAGACCCCTAAAGCATGTAATGCAAATCTCAAACTCTGAAAACATGCCGACACAGTTATCTCAGATACCTCTCAAAGCGCCTTGCATCGTTTCTCGCTTGTTTTCTATCAGAGCTTATGCGCTGTTACTGGCCTCAGCACGATGGCTGCAGAAGCGCACGCGCACCAAATCATTATCAATTGAAACGCTTGTGAATCACAGACGGATGGTGAAGCGCGGGGCCTTTGCTGTCGACACGCCTCTAGAAATTCACTAAATGTTAATCTGTAGGAAAAAAACAGCAGCTGCAACAGTGGTGTAAATCACCTCCAGCGGAGGAGACGCGCGCGCCACCGATCAAAGCGCGCCTCTCTGACGCGCAACTTTCGTCTGCGTCGCTCGGGGCTATAGAGAGCGCTTTTGTGCATTTTTGACGCACGGAGTGAAAATCATTTTCTTGTGCTCCGTTCAAACGAATCGAGCTCTAATGTGGCACTGTTCAAGTTTACCCAAGCGGCACGGTGTTCCCACCGAGCTCGACACACGGTTGATATAAAAGCGTGAAAGAGAATAATTTCGGAAGTTGAAAGTAAGACACAAGAATCCGTTGAGAAGATGCCTTCTTCGAGAGGGAGCGCAAAGCATCTAAACAAAACATAAATGGCAAACGCAACGCCCATGACGCACGACATCGGAAAACACAGGTGACGCGGCACACAGAAGGTACGTTTACATAGGTCAGTTATTAAAAAGCAGAGGGAAATTTAAACGCGTTCAAAACAATAATCTGGCAATCAAACAATAATCTGGCAATCTGTTTGGTAATCAAGTAAAAACTTTAAAACTAAGATAAAAACGAAATAATTTAGAAACTAAAAACGCATTACAGTTAAACCAATTATATTCTAAATTACATATAAAATATGAACGATTAATGAATCATTTTTTTCTAGTTAAAAGAAAAATAACTATTAAATAAAAACGAATACATTCATGAACTATTTCAAATGCAAAATAAGCAGTTAAGAAACAACTAATTCCAATGTTAACCATTTCTAAACTTCCAATGAGTCTTGCTGAAAAGACCTACACACTAAGATAAAAATACAATTTCATTCACGACAAACAACTACACAGAAAAACACAGTAAACACCTCACGATTCACACATTTCTCTTGTTTTACAAATGGTCAGAGACACTAGGGGGCGATATTGCTGTGCGCACCTCTACCGCACGACCCAAGTGGCTTTACACAGAGACATATGGGGCAAGACTCAGGCTTCAGCTGATTTAAAGCAAGCAGTTGGGGCTGGACAGACACTGATGGCTAAGGAGAGCACTGCAGAGGAGCGCGCTTAGATAATGCGATGCATGTGTTTTCTCTTCTCCTTCACACACTCTCTATCTCTCTCTTTAACTGCTTAGAATTCCCTCTCACTCTCTCTCACACTATCACCACCCTCTCTCTCTCTCTCTCTCTCTCTCTCTGCAGATGAACTGTGGCTCATCACTTGTTGTGCTCGAGAAGACATTGTTCGGGCACATACATTCCCAGTAAAGAGTGATGGTATGCTCACGAACCAGACGAGCAGGTAGAGCAATTTTCTCTCTCCGTCTCTCGGTGCGTCTTCTGCTTCATCCTTCATTCTCACTCCCTCCACTTGGCTCTAGACTTCCCTCATTTCCTCGCTCTTTCTTTCTGTGTGCTGCAGTTGAGCTGCGGTAGAAAGCAGGTGTGTGTGTTCAGCAGTCTGTTTTTTAAGAGTGAAGGAGATGATGAGAGAGTGTGGGTCAGGTTTGCCTACATTGTGGGGACCAAATATCCCTATAAGGACAGTAAATCCAGACATCATCCACATTGTGGGGACCGACCAACAGTCCCTGTGAGGGACACATCTTAATAAACATTAAATTATTTTAAAGACCTCACGAAAGCATAATTGGAGTTTTGGGGCAATTACTCTTACACTTTCATATAAATCCTATTGTATGCCTTAAAGGTGCTGTGTGTCATTTTTTGAAGGATCTATTGACAGAAATGCAATATAATACACACAACTATGAGGTGTATAAAGACCTTACATAATGAAGCATTACGTTTTTATTACCTTAGAATGAGCTGTTTCTATCTACGTACACCACAGGTCCCCTTGCATGGAATTCGCCATGTACTTTCTAAGGTTGCACGAAATAGTGCTCTGACGCGACATTTAAAGCTTGATGTTGACTAGTCGCGGGTCATGTGATTTTTGACACTGTACCTTTAAGAAGATGCCTGACTGTTCCAAGAGATCTGCGCGCAGGGCGGATGTCAATAATAGGCTATATGTTATCTTGTCCTGCTTCCGCACGCATCATTCACAATGTCCTGTTTTTGTCTGCAACATTCACGATTTGTTCTGACGCCGCAAAAGCTCGCAAGCAAGCCTAACGTTTCAGTGTGCTAGCTTCTACACTATAGGCTATTTTTGTACTTGTTCCCCATTTAATTAAACATGAAAGAAAGAGAATAATACAAATATTGTCTGCCGTGTTACTGAGATGCTGCGTTTGTAATTCCGCTATTATAAAGCGTCTGCTGCAATGGGCTAATAAATGAATTGTTTTTCTAAAGTAGGCCGTCACAAACAAACTCAACACATTTTTCTGTTGTTTCATCTATTAGTGCACATGACCCTTTCAGTTGACTTGTTGTAAATGCAAGGGACGTTTGGTCTGTACACACGCTTCAGATCTGAAGTAACAAAGGCTGCTGTAGTCAGAGATCCACTTGCTGCTCTTTTACTGCATAGCACAACTACCACCGACTTCGCGCTTTAAAATATAGTTTGATTTTAGTTTAGTTGTTGTTGCTCTTGTGCAATAGATGAACAACAGTTTATTTGTATTTAGGCTAGACAATATATATTTAGAGGTTATTCTGCGGGAGTCCCGCCATTCTCCCGCAGCCCGCCCGCACACACGAGTGTCTTACTGGCCACACCCATCAAATCTTGTTGCAAAACATTCCCTAGCTCTTATTTTATTTATTAACGATGTCATCGACTAGTCGACGCGAATTTTATCACATGATAGTCGACTTTAAAAAATCTGAGGACGTTCAATCTCTATAGTTGTTTCAACAGTAGCCCTAAAAGGATAAACTGAGCAACATCTCCTTTGGCAATTAGCAAAAACGAGAAAACATATTAGTTCTGTACGTGTCAGCAGCAGTAGTGCTTTGAAAGGGAGGGGGAGGAGTGGCGTGAGCTGTTGGTTGCAATTCACATCCTCACCACTAGATGCCAGCAAATTACATACAGTGGACCTTTAAAGTTGACAACATTGTATTTTACTAGATACTTGCTGTTTTTTACAATCTTTCTCTTCCAGGAAAATGAACTGAAGGTAGCAATAACTCTTCTTGCACTGCACAGAATCAAACAGAGATGCTCTCTAGAATGAGAATGTCCATTCACTTAATTCTGGCAGTAATAAAAGTAAATAGATACTACTGAAACAAACGTGTCTGACTGTACCGTGTTTACTGGGAGGGAGATACGTTTGTGTTGGGAGCAAGTGCATGCCAACCAATTGCTAGTCAGGCAAAGATTATGACCTCAGAGAAGCCTCCAAGTCGTCCACAATACTTTCATCGACGCTCCTCCCTCGACACGCATGTGCACGTGGCAAATATAAACCCAGACAAGCAGACGTCGGAAAAAATAAATAAACGCTTGCACAAAGCTCGGGCGGGAAACATTCACCCGCGAAATTTGATTCATTACACAAATGCAGACGGATGGACAGATAAGGAAGATAAGAGCCTCATTAGTGCAGACAGATGAACACCCCCCCCCCCAACTCCCTCCAGCCCCGAATTCTCTCACACAATCTCAATAAACACATAAACATGCAAATGTTTCCCCCAAAACCCATTCACACATGCACAGGCCAAGTGAATGAGCAGATATTCAAAATACAATCATTAAATTGCAGACACTATTTCTCCAACTCACAAATATACACGAACAGACACATTTACTGGTGAAATAAACAGCTTCCTCCCACATGAGCTTCCACTTCAGTCACACATTACACGTGTAAATGAATGTTGATACAGTTTGGATGTCTAGATTAGACTGTTATAAAAGTGATGTGCAGCCGCTTACAAACAAGGTATGCTGTCTGTTCCGTTTAATGGAAGGCTTAATGTTTAATGTCTGGTTAATGAACAATTTACACAGAAAAATGTAATTATAATAAAACAATAATAAAATACTGTATATGGAAAATGTGCAGCTTTTTTTCAACAAAAACATGCATTTCAACCTTTTTTTATATATTATATACACAATGCACCACTTACTATTTTCTCTAAAAATATAAGTCAAATTAATTGTTAAGTTTGATATGGAATGAGAACATATTGTAACGTTAAAAAGAACTTCCTCCCAGTCCAAAAATGTTTAAAAAATGTCAAGATAAGTAAAGTATCCAGCAACTCCATGTTTCAAACGTTACAGATTAAAGCTCACAAAAATAAAAATTCTGTCATCATTTACTCTTGTCATTTCAAACTTGTATGATTTTCTTTCTTCTGCAGAACACAAAAGGAGATATTTTGAAGAAAGTTGGTAACCGAACAGTGCCGGCACCCATTCACTTCTATTGGATGGACACAAATCCGGTGCAAGTGAATGGGTGCCGGTTACATTCTTCAAAGTATCTTCTTTTGTGTTCTGCGGAAGAAAGAAAGTCATACAGGTTTGAAATGACAAGAGGATGAGTAAATGACAGAACTTTTATTTTAACAGATTAACTGATAAAAAAACATCTTCCAAACCTCCAGATTACATCTGGTCAGGTCTTCAAAGCAAAACTGCAAAAGAAAAAAAAATGAGCCAGTGTGTCAAATAGAGAAAATCAATGAAATATCTAAAAATAAAACAAATGTATATTTACATTTACAATATTTACAATATTTAAATAAGGATGACCTCTTAAATGAACAGGTAAAACGAAGCAGGTTGAGGTCATTCATTCAGACTCAATAGTCCCTCTTTTCATGTGTTCACGTGTATCTGCACAATGTCTCTGGCGTTCACACATGTACACAAACATCAGGAGCGCACACACATCAGAGCCTTGTTAGACCACATGAGCAAACACACTCTGTTAACAAGCTCTGACCAGACATGCCCCAAAAGGCTCGAACACGCACACGCGGTGGGCTCAGGTGTGAGCTTTGAAGCTAAGAGCCATTGAAGCTGTCCCATTCCTCTTTCTCTCCTCTCTCTCTCTCTCTTTCATTCCCTCTCATTTCATTTCATCTCATCTTCTCGTCTTCATACCCCTGATCTTTCCACCCTTCCCTTCACTCTGTGGTTCTCTTCTCATCTCCCATTTCGTTTCTGGCTGAAGTGCATTGCAGCAGGTGCATCAGGGGCAGAGATAGTGCAATCTTTTCCTTGCCCGTCCTTTATGTTCCTTTATTCGTAGCCCAGCGGATATGATAAACACTTTCAACAGTCAACAGAACAAGACTTGATTTAAGTAAAACATGCTGACGGATGATAAACAAAACTGCGTATGACTCGGTTACCACCCATAACCTGGAGACGCGAGTCGTCTTTCCTACAAAAAGACAGTGTACCGCTTTCACCTTGCAAAATAACAACTAGGTTTTGCAGAAAGTAGAGGTTTAAATTACATTTAGCAAAATAAGTTGACGTGCATGTCTGCAAGTTTAAATAAAATAAATAGAAATAACCTTATTCATAATCAAAAGTCTGGTCTGGTATGTGGAAGGTTGCAGGTTCAAACCCTCATCTTTATGCTTTCGGGCAAGATGATGGGTTGCGCTCATGATTTTTCGTCACATGTGCGAGAACCCCCTGCTTCATACTTCTGCAAAGTCAGGCCGCAATTCGAAAGCTACAACCACATTACAATAAAAAATGTAATGTGAAAAATGGTTCTTTCTTTTACTCCTGATGGATAAGTGAATACGCTCACTTTAAAAAGTCACTTTATATACAAACAACCTGATAAATGGTTACGTCCGACTAACATGAACTTTTGTCACTTTTGGAGAAAGCTGTGTGGATACAGTTTCACATTTATATGAGGTTTATACAAAGAACCAGAAACACTCCCACGTTGAGGTGTGACAGGGCCTGCAAGTATCTTTATGTGAATGACAATAATGCATATGTGACATAAACCATGACTCAGATACTGAAGGTGGGCGTTGAAGAGATGCCTGAACAAAACCAAGATCAGGACCACTCAGCAGTGAACACACCATCAGAAATGAGACTCCAGCTGGCCGAGAGCCATTTGCCATGGACATCGAACACTATAACCAAAACCAAACGCAGAAAAAAATATTTACTGTATCATGCATCTTTTTTATGAATAAATACCTGTATCTATGTGCCCTTAGAGAACGCCATGCATTGCGTAGCGCATCACAAAGGTTGTGGGTTTAATTCTCAATAAATCACAGATATTGATACAATGTGTCAGCTTGAATGAACTATAGGTCACTTTGAATAAAAGTGTCTCCCATATGGATGAACGTAAATGTCATTCATGATTTTTTTAAATTTAAATTTAACCAACAAACTTTTCTTTACTTTTTTGTAACTTCTATTTCAGAATTGAATCAAATCAAGAAAACACAAGGCTTGGTTTAGGAGCTTTTCAAAGATGCTGGTACACAGCAAGCAGAATATGTTGATGATGTATTGCTCTTCTTTAGGTATCACGAACATCTAATATGGCAGAAAATATCACCACGTTGAAAGTTACCGATATTTAAATGTCTCAAGTGGCTTATTACTTCAAGAGACAACACGCTCTTTCGTTCATTAATAAAATCTAATTAATCTAACTTGGCTGTGCCAAAAATACCAGTTTCTGCATACAAATAACAAAAGATTGACATGTCACTCAAATGAACCCCTACAATATCTGAAGAAATTCGCAATTAATCCTAGATCATGCAAATTTACTTGAGAAGGACATTTGCACCAGACACTGTACAGCCTGTACTATTTATGAATGGTTTGGTCCATTATGAGATTAGAGGTAACTAAACTAATTTTAAAAATTAATAAACAGGCCAAAAGCAATGATTAAGAAAATTATGTTAAAACACATCAAACAAAACATGCGTGAAAATGGCTGGCTTGGCTATAAAAGGAGCAAAAAGACATGACCACTTTATTGTTCAGGATTATAAAGTGCCACAGCCGCATTTTTATCTCCTGTCTATATGTGAACAAAGACACACAGACACAGAAGTCTTGAGAAGGCCTCTTGCCAGGGACTGTGGGGATAACTATTGACGCCGTGACCACGCTCTTAGCTTCTAGCAAGCCAACGGTGATTCATCTTGAATTAGGCCATTATAAAACATATCACATGGCCATAGAGAATCCAATTAAGACCATGCCTCATTCTTTTGGTCTCTCGCGCTGTCCTCCTCTCCGTTTTATTCCTCTGCCTCTCCTCCACTCCCCTCGGTAAAGACATTATGCCATTTGGATTGGATTTACTGAGGTAGATTAGAAGCAGACACAGCAAAAATCCAACCCGGGCCGCCTGCAATAGTGAGGTAATGGATGGGAAAATACTGCAGCCCTCAGCATTCAGATTTGTAAATGTCTGTTTCAAAACCTTTCAAAAAAGTATCCTGTCGTCTTTTACCTGCACGTGCAGAGGCAAAAGTAAACCATGACATTTGTTATTTTCATAAAAATCACCCAAACACAAAATCCAATGTGATAAACGTGTGATTGATATCTGCTGTTGTTGATGGAGAAGACGCGCGCACGCGTGAGCGTGTGTGTATGTGAAAGCGAGATTCTGTTACAGCCGTAACTATATTAACTGTCTTGTCTTTCCTCGTTTTCATTGCTGTCAATAAAACCTGCAGCCTTCCCAGCCACAAGAAAAGCAGTCACCACAGCAACCAGCCTCCATTACAAACACACACACACATATCTGGGACAGAAGAGGAAGTGAATGCTTGATGACTGCTAAAGAAAAGGGGCTTTCAGGACCCCCTGCCTCAGACATATGGGCCGGCTCCCACCACAGGAGGCAGAAGAGATGGAACAAGAGCAAAAGGCAGAGACTCAAAGAGACTGAGCAGGAGAGATGCAGAGAATGACTGCAACAAAAGAAGAAAGGCTGGAAAAGAAAGGTGGGACAGAGTTAGTATTGAGAGAGAGAGAGAGAGAGAGAGAGAGAGAGAGAGAGAGAGGTGATGTGGCAGATCAATACTGTGACGTAGACCAGTGAATTTGCTCAGTTACATCCGTTTTTCATGCAAAACTTCAGATTAATCTTGAAAGGTACATTAAACATGCAAATACACAGTATTTACATATGTGCCTTAAAGGAACAGTTCACCCAAATATGAAAATTTTTTAATAATTTACTCAACCTCGAGTTACACATCTGTATACATTTTGTTTTGTATACAGAGAAAGGTATTTGAAAGAATGTTTGTAACCAAACCGTTCTTGGACACCATTGACTACCATAGTAGGAAGAATGGCAATGATAGTCAAGAGTTCCCCAGAACTGTTTGCTTTTCAAAATATCTTCTTGTGTGTGGCCATGGCCATAAACAGTATGTTTACAAGCATTCTTCCAAATATCTTTCTCCGTGTTCATCCGAACAAAGAAATGTGTACAGATTTCGAACAACTTGAGGGTGAGTAAATGAAGACAGAATTTTCACTTTTGGGTGTACTGTCCCTTTAACTAAAACCTGATTGATAAAACCATGAAAAGAAAATGCTGCTAGATTAATGATAGATGTTGCAACACTCAAGAAAAAATTAGGTGGCTCTTCAGCGGTTCTTTGGGATGACTGAGGTGCTATATAGAACCGCTGAAGAACCATACAGGTTCTTTATACGGAAACAGTGCTATAGCACCTCGGTCACATAAGGAACCTCCGAAGAACCTCTGAAGAACCACTGAAGCACCAAGATTTGGTTCGCACAGCTGATCTTTTCTGGCTCTCCTGTTTTTGCCAAGTGGTTGATGTCCTTAGGGCAACATCATGTTGACCCTGGGACAACATTTAAATCAACCAATCAGATTTCAGAAATAAGTTTACTGTTTATTTTAAATTTAATCTTCCAAGCAGGATTAGGTGCTTCTAGACCATTGTTTTTCACTTATCATTTCTCTGATTTTAGGGGTAAGTTATGGTTAGGGTTGGGGTTTGGTGTGGGTGTAGGTTTTATTTATAAAAATGTCGTCCTTAGGTCAACAAAATATGTTGCCCTGAGGACATCAACCACTTGGCAAAATCAGGTCGAGCGATCTTTTCTCCAGGTCTCAGACGTTGCCGGCAGTAGGTGCCTCAACTAATTGACCGCATCTCAAACGTGCCATCAATGCTGTCGTACAGCCGTGACCAATGGGACTTCATCTGAGGGATTTTCCTCCACACAGCCCAAGAGGTAACGGATCATTAGTATGCCGAACGTGGCTGCTGTGACAGACTTAGCTTTGCCACCGTGTCACCTTTTCAAATCGCGCAGCCATTAGCAGCCCTGGATGAGCGATCTGTCATGGCTAAAGTCGCCCCGTGTGCTTTTTGGCCGTTTGCAGAACCCCTCTTCTGTGTGAAAAGATGGTTTTGCTTACTCTGCACGTTGAGCCAAACCGTACGAGACACGATGGCACGGCTGCTCGCGGACCGGCCCACCTGGCACTCGTAGGGGCCGTCGTCCTTTAAAGTCATGTTGAGAATCTGTAGATGGTACTGTCCTGTCAGAGAAGTATGAGGAGAAAAGAGAAGAGAAAGATTATGAATGTGCAATTCAGTTTCAGTTACTTATGGTTCACACAGACACATACAGTATATTACATATTATGAGCTAATAACAATATTTAAACTTGTCACTCGGTTTGTAAAATTCATCAAAATAGTATATGTTTAGAATAATACACTTACAAAGGAGATCTATGGGGCAAGTGCACAGTTTCAGAATCAATTAAATATTAATATACAAGTTATTATTACCTAATATGTCTGTTTTTATTTATAATACATTAGATGGTTTCATTGGACGCACGTGCCGGGCCCGAAGTTAACTTCCGGTCTGTTTTTGTTTATAATATAACAATTTATTTATTATTTAATTTACATATATTATTACTTAATTTTGTTAATATTTTATTGTATATTAAATGTATTAAATAGAATGAAAACTACACAACAGTATTGATTCTTTGCGGAAGTCTAAGTGGTAGTTAAGTTTGGGCCAAATAACCTTTGTTTATGTTGTTGAAACATCTATTGAATTTAGCACATAGTTTTATTTTAATGTTTAAATGTATTATTCAAAAAGCAATAAACTGAGAGGAGAATTTGTTTTAAAACCCACCAGAACTCTTAAAGAAACAAGTTAAAATGCCTTTTTTTGTAATAAAAAAGATAAAGTGAAGTAAACTTCAGTCTGTAACGTTTGCCTCTCTATCGCCATCTCTGTTTGAAACATAAAACTGCAGGACCCTTTTACGTACTTGGGTAAATGTCAAAGATTTCCAGCAAATTGTACCTCAAACATACCTCAGACATTCTGTTCAACTTACAAAGTATTACTATAAGCTTACAATTATAATTTAGGTTAAGATAATCATATGTACTTGCTCAATAACAGCATTTTATCCAACCAAAAAAAGTTGCTGATTGCAGTTTCAACAAAACAAGTTTACAAATATATTAGAACTCTTAAAAACAGCTTTTCATTTCTAGTTTTAAGAATTCTACTATTAACATTAATATAGCGATGTTTTTGAAATCCAGTTTTAATTAGCCAGAAACAAATCACAGTAAAGAAATCCCAATTGTCAAAAAAGCCCAGCTAAAATTTTATGAAATCCCAAATTAATACCACCGATAATCCACCAACCCTGTAGAGACATGTAAAGCATTCATTCTACTGGATGCTGTCCTTAAACATCATTCCTTTGTGTGCAAGATGCTCGAGTTATTTACTAGCAGAATATTGTGCCACCAAGGGGTTGTTTATTCAACTACCATTCTGCCAGGATTAATGGCTGCCTCTGCGAAGTTTATGCAAGCTGTTCGAGCTTTGAACATTTCTCTTTTCCTGTTTCCCTCTGAAGAAAACCAACGTGCAGAAAATAGTATCTTGATATGACAACTTCCACAGCTCAAAGAAGGAGGTGTCAAGCAGGATGGCAAGATAATTAACACCAACCAGCACCAATTTTCAAATCCATGTGATCATAGAAGAAGAGGAAACCACTTTCAGATCATTAATGATTTTCCACTCTGGCAATGCTGTTGCCGTTCGGGGCGTTTGCGAGCATGTGTTTCAAGAAGTCCAATAATTACACGTCTGTCAACCGATATGAAATGCTGATGGGGACTCTGGCCTCTTCTCTCATTCATTTCCTTAACGTATCTTCGAGCGTGCACCTATCACATGTCACTGCATTCACGAGAGAACATGTGGGTGGCCGTCTCGTACAACTGCACGTTAAAGTTGGCAGGGTTAACATTAAATCTGCTATCTGAATGTCTTTATGATATTATTGTTATCCGTCGTGCTATTGATGCCCAGAGCCGAATGGGGTAGCAGTAGATATCGCAAGCACTTTGCACAAACTGCCTCTCTCACGCAGTACGATTTTTCATGCAGCTTTTGTCCTCTACAAAGAGGAGCAGATGCTCAGGCCTTGTTCGGTATTGTCTTTTAATTGGCTTTTTTTTACAATGCATTCTGGCCGAGCATCACAGGTTAGTTCACACCTAAGCCAACTGCACAATAATCGCAATACTCTCAATGGACATTAAAAATAGAAGTAATTCAGAGCTGATTTTTATCGTTTTTATTTATTTAATAATTTGGAGGGGAATGGAGAGGACTGTGGGCCTTTCGCTAAAAAAAAACGAATTTCTGAAATCTGTCTCCGACGCTTAAATTAGAAGCCCTTTGATAGCATCTCGCTAAGCTGTTTCTGAGAGAGCCGAGCTGCATCTAAACTAAAAAATGAGACGGAGGCTTTTGTTTCCTGACTGCACAGTATGAACTAAACAGTCTCCAGTGATTAACAGTGACAATCGCTCACATTTTGGAAAAAAAAACAAGGCTTCTTTACAGATTCAACACAATCTCAGGCAATGCGTAACTACTTTACGAGGCGGCTAATTCGTATAAATTTATCTGATCTCATTTCCAACAGTGATGGTTAGGATAAGGAGTGGGATTGATTGTTGTTTTTTCTAGTAATCATTTTAATAATAAGTTTTGTTATGATTCACGTCATACGAACTCATACAAATTAGCCTCAGATTAGGTGGACAGCAATTTCCTAAACGCTGCTTCCAATAAACAGTATCATCGGACGCACACTTCTGGCCCAAAGTTAACTAATGGTTAAAATATAACAATTTATTTTATATTTCCTTTATATTATTATTATTTTAAATTAATACTTAATTGTTTATTAATTGTATTAAATTACATTACAACTAGTCAACCGTTATTGATTTCAGCTTTATGGATGTGACATTTTGCGTTATGGCTGTGACATAAAAATGTTCAGCGAATTTACCAATGTACTGAACCATTTATTTATATTTTACTAAACCCTTGTTGATAGAGTTTAAACATCATAAAAATATCAGTCTATGCACAAGTTTTCTATTTTAAAAAAGGGAAATAAACATGTTATGGATGTTTAAAAAAAAAGGACACCGTTTTTGGAAGTTAGCAATGTTATATTTACATTTACATTTAGTAATTTAGCAGACAATTTTATCCAAAGCGACTTACAAAGAGTTCAGGAAGCAATAAAGCGATGTGTCATACAGGAACAATAATATGATAGGTGCTAATACCAAGTTACTAGTTTCCAAGCCAGAACAATACCTGTTGATAGAAAGAGAGAGGATTTTTTTTCACCTGCCAAGTATTCACAGAAGAGATTTTTAATCTCGTTTTTAATATTGTTAGAGATGTGGTTGACCGAACTGAGTTGGGAAGAATGTTCCACCAGGAAGGAGTTGTGAAGGAGAATGAGCGGGAAAGCGATTTACTGCCCTTTCGAGAAGGCAGTACAAGACGCCGCTCGTTTGCTGATCGCAGGGTTCTTGAGTGTAGGAGGGTGTGAAAGTATGCCGGTGCAGATCCAGTGATAGTCCTGTAGGCAAGCATTAGTGACTTGAATCTGATACGGGCTTCAACCGGTAGCCAGTGGAGAGAGATTAAAAGGGGTGACACATGAGTCCTTTTGGGCTGTTGGAAGATGAGGCGTGCTGCTGCATTCGGAACCAGCTGGAGTGGTTTGATAGCCTTTGCAGGAAGACCAGCAAGGAGAGCATTGCAATAGTCAAACCTTGAGATTACAAGGGCCTGTACAAGGAGTTGTGCCGCATGCTCGGTGAGATAGGGTCTAACCTTTCTAATGTTAAATAAGGCAAATTGGCATGACCGCATTGTCTTTGCAATGTGATCATTGAAGGACAGCTGGTCATCAAACATGACTCAGAGGTTCCTTTTGGAAGGAGTGATTGTGGTATTGCCAAGTTGGATGGTGAGATTGTGTTGCACCGTGGGGTGTGCCGGAAATATAAGTAGTTCTGTCTTGGCAGGGTTGAGCTGGAGGTGATGATCTTTCATCCAAACTGAGATGTCTTCTAGGCAGGCTGCAATGTGAGCTGCTACAGTGGTATCGTCTGGGTGAAACGAGATGTAGATCTGGGTGTCGTCAGCATAACAGTGATACAAGAAGCCGTGTGCCCGTATGATGGGTCCCAATGATGTTGTGTAGATAGAGAAAAGGAGCGGTCCAAGCACCGATCCCTGAGGGACCCCAGTGATCATGTGGTGAGCAGTGGACAGCGAGCCCCTCCATGACACCAGAGAGGTAGGATTTGAACCAGCGGAGAGGGGTGCCTGAGATTCCTAGAGATGACATGGTTGCTAGCAGTATCTGGTGATTGACAGTGTTGAACGCTGCAGATAAGTCTAGCAGAATCCGGACAGAGGATTTAGACTCCGCCTTGGCTAGCCGCAGTGCTTCTGTGACAGATAGCAGTTCAGTCTCAGTGGAGTGGTTTGTTTTGAAGCCGGACTGCTTGTCATCCAGTAGTTTATTCTGGAATAGGAAGGAAGACACCTGATTGAAAACTGCCCTTTCAAGTGTTTTCAAAATAAATGGGAGGAGAAAGACAGGTCTGTCGGTAGTAGAGGGGTCCAATGTGGGTTTCCTGAGTAGGGGGCGTGTAGGGCGTGACCTGGGCCTGTTTGAATGTGTATGGAAAAGTGCCGGTGAGCAGGGAGATGTTGATGATGTGTGTGAGTGCTGGTGTGAGTGTGCTGGAAATGGCCTGAAGGAGATGGGAGGGGATTGGGTCAAGGGGACAGGTGGTGGGGTGGCTGGAGAGAAGTCTGGTGACTTCAGTGTCAGTCAGTGGGGCGAAGTAGGAGAGTTCAATGTTTGAAGTGAAGGTAGTTTGTGCTGATGTCTGAGGTGCTGAAAATTGTTTGCTGATGGATGATGTTTTTTCAGTGAAAAAGTCAGCTAAGTCCTCAGCAGTCAAAGATGAAGTAGGTGGGGGAGGAGGGCAGCAAAGAAGAGAGTTAGGATGTTGTAGGATTTGTGTGAATTAAAATGCACAAACGTGTCCATTCATGAGGAATATGTACTGTTATGGATGTGACATTCCTGAAAATGGCACTAACCTGACTATGAAAAATCATGCACTAAAAATAAAACAAATGCTTTAAAAACTTGGAGAGACCTCACATGGGTATTTGACCCACCGAATGTTAATATTTGTGCTTTTGGTATAGTAAAAACCTTTGTTAAAAACTTTTCATGAATTGCCCTACCAGAAGTTAAGTTTGGGCCTCACAACGTTTGTTTATGTTGTTGCCATCTAAAAGAGAAATAAGACATTCCATTTTTATCCACAGATTCCATTTAAGACCACTTTTAAAGGATTTTTGCATTGTGACAATTGTTTTTCATGACAAATAAGCACTCTGTGCCCATCCTTCCCCTATTACCATAATACAAACCTCTATTACCATAATTCTCATCACTTTAATAAGAAATGTAAAATGTTTGGAATGAAAGACAAAAATGTGCCCAACTATCATGGGAATAAAATAGGAAAAAGTATTCTTTATTTTTGTGTTTCATTTGGTTTTGAATTAAAATGTCACCTGGATGGGTTTTCTTGAGATTGGCCCATTTAATAAACAAATGCCTCAGTTTGTCAAATTCACCCAACTTCTTGTAGCTGTACATTTTCTACTCGAGTTGTTTCAAGAACACGCTCACATTCTCCAGCTCTACTGGGACACTCGAGCACTCACGCACATCTAACAACTTGTCAGCAAATATCCCAGCAACTCGCAGACGTTTGTTTTTAATCACCGCGTGTCAGTGTTTCCATCCCTCAGAGCTCTCACCTCTCTGCTGGTCTCCTGTCATAGTGTAGCGTGGATAGCCGGGCAGAGATCTCTGGGGTCCCAGGAGCAGCCCATCTTTAACCCACTGCACGGCCCCTGAGGCCCTCAGCACTTCACACTTCAGCAGAGCCGTGGCCCCCGCCCTGACCGTCATATTACGCGGCTCTGTCTTAAACGCCTGCTGCCCATACACACCTACAAACAGAAAGCAGTGGGAAAAAATGAGGTGAGTCAAGGTTAGGATGGAGAAATCTTTCATTTACGACATGGGCTTATGTTTCTGAAGGATGCTAACTTATCAGACACCCTCAAACAGGCTTTTAACCTTTGGTCAAGGCAGATGCATGGAAACTAGTAACACTTTACAATAAAGTTGTATTTGTTAACATTAGTAAATGCATTAGCTAACATAAACTTACAATGAACAATACTTCTACAGCATTAATTAATCTTATCAAAAGTTGTATCTGTTAACATTAGTTAATGCACAATCAACAATTGTATTGGCATTATCAAAGATTAATAAATGCTGAAAAACGATATTGCTCATTTTTTGTTCATGTTAGCTTATGCATTTACTAATGTTAACAAATATAAAATTGTTGTAAAGTGTAACCGAAACATCTGATTCAGAATCAAACTGAGGAACTAGTCACATGATCTGGTCAGCCCAATCAAAATGCACCTTTTGCAAAATTCTGTCATCATCCACCCGCTCTCCTGTTGCTAAAATCTAATTAGTTTTTAATCATCAAAAGGATTGATTGAAACCAACATGCCAAAGCTTTTTACACATTTCCTTTCTTTACATTAAGAACTACAGTACATACAGTACTTAAAAGCGTTTTACCCTTTGGTCATGTCTAACAGTCAAGTAAACAGGACTGCCACAGGTTTTTCTTCAGAAAAGGTAAATGAACAACATATTGCCAGAGCCATTGAAATCTCAAGTTATCAGAGCAGGGAACAGGTTGAGTTAACACAGCTATCACATTGAGATCCAAAATAGAGCGAGACTCTCTCGTCTCTGGCCAATTATTCTCTGCCAATGTGCTGAAGGTCAACAACTAGAGACTATCGAGAGATTTTTCTTCTTTCAGAATATTTGAAAAGATAATTTATTGCCATTCAGGCTCCCATCCTTAACAAAACTCTTTGCTGAAGCTGTTGCCCAGACACTCGGGGGAACTGTGGTGCTCGTGTGGGCAAGTGCAGTTCAAATCTGGCTCGCCACATGTTCCCCTATGACTTTACATCTTTACATCATTTTCTAATCTCCACTTACTGCATATTGCACAAATTTGATGTATCCTTTAAATGTCCAATGTGTAATGTTTTGGGGGATCTATTGACAGAATTGCAATGCAATATAATATACATAACTATGTCTTCAGAGGTGTATAAAGACCTTATATAATAAAGCGTTATGTTTTTATTACAGTACCTTAGAATGAGATTGTAGCGAGGAAGGTGGGACGAGAGCCGTGGGGCAGGAAGGCGGGGCCGGTGGCGTGTGTGATAATGAGTATCAGCTGTACGCGCACCGGTCCCGCATGCCTCACGGGGAGCTAGGGAGCATAAGAGGACGAGCGACAGGACTGCCGATGAGAGAGGACCGGGCCCGGAAATGTTAAGTTTTATTTATGTTTGTGTGGCCGGCAGTCGACCGTGAGGTGGCTGCCGGCCTTTTACTTCCGTGTTATTGTTTGTTTATTTTGATTAAAGTTTGTTAAATGTTCGCCGGTTCCCGCCTCCTTCATTCCCTACATTGAACTTTGTTACAGAGATATTTCTATCTACACAGCGGTCCCTTTACATAGAATTCACCATGTTGTTTCTACAGTAGCCCAAACGGACAAACTGCTCTACAGATTGCGTTTCGCAAATATGTTATCTCCTTCGGCAAAGAAGCAAAAACGTGACATCTCAGTTCTGTGTCAGCCACCGTAGTGCTTCGAAAGGGAGGGGTGGAGAAAGCCTTTGGTTGCAATTCGCTACCTAACCGCTAAATTCTGCTAAATTTCATACACTGGATCTTTAATATTTAATGCAGTCTGTGTACAGTATACATATTGAAAAATAGTTGTAAGTAGTGTTAGTATTATGATAATATGCTATTCAGAACACTCAACCATTTCCTGTATTATATGTAAAACACTGTCCAGTGGCATTACAATGACATATACGTTCATATAAGCCATTGAAATGATGTCATATTTATGTCAAGTAACAGCTTTATATGTAAAAATGTCACAAATGGCTTGTAAATTACCCAGTAGAGGGAATTTGCCTCCCACTATGATGTTTGTGCTTAAGCATGGCTGTGCCGTTCCTCATCTCCGTGTATGTTTTATTGATGACAGATTGGAGCCAATTCTGCTCCACAAATGAGTCAATAAAGTAATTACAGAGAATTAAATCTCTCCTCCGCGAGGAGGAGATCAGGAAGAAAAAAGGTATAGAGGGATCTCAAATCCCCTTGCTGTTTTCTTAGCTGTCAATACCCATTCAGCTAACATCCACTTGGAAGAATAATGTAGGGGCTGGGAAAAGACGCCTCTTTCCTCAGCGGTCGGGTTGTGCCTTAATGATTTGTGTGTCACGCTCAACTGCTGATCATTCTTTGGGATGGGTTGGCTTGTACCTGTCATAAACGTGATTTAACGGGACACGGGGCTGACACCGACCCTCCGATGACCCCGTTGGGGAACATCGGGAAAGCAATTGTGGAAACGGTTTAATTAAAAGAATGTGGTATTTAAGTGCAGATGGAAATTTTAAGGAACAGTTCACCCAAAAATGAAGATTACGGTCTCGTTACTTTTGTTATCTTAAAAGTGATAGTTGACGCAAAAATGAAGATTATTTATTTTTTATTCATGTCATTTAAAATCTGTGGAACAAAAAAGGAGATTTTTTTAGAAATATATCAATGGTTTTGAGTCCATACGGTGAAAGTCAATGGTGTCCCAAATTATTTGCTCACCAACATTCTTCAAAGTGTTGTCTTCAAAATTTTGTGTCCTTCAAAAAAAATAGTCATACAGATTTGGAATTACACGAGGGTGAGTAATTGATGAAAGAACTTTCTTTTTTGGGTGAACTATCCCTTTAACTGCTTTTGTGTTCAGCATATGAGTCACGAGGACGAATAAATGGTAGTTTTTATTTTCGGGGGAACTGTTCCTTTAAAGTCACACACACCAGGTAGCGTCCATTCATACTTCCCTCTAGTCCTACAAGTACTTGATGTGGCGTCCAACTTTTATCAGGTTCCTCTGATGTGCTTCTGACTTCAGCTGGCCTTCAAAGACCATGATTACGCTGAGACCCTTCAGCGTGAAAAACTAAATGTAGCACGCACGAAAGGGTCAGTTATTTTAGGTTACATTTTCTTAAAAGGCTGCTCCCAAAAGCACCAGCGAGACTTTTCAAACCCCAACCTTTCTTTTGAGCCAATGACAAATATCCAGCACATCTGTGCGCACTCGACGCCGCTCAGAGACCGAGCGACAGGTGCTGCGACTTCCCATCAAGGCTGCATCAGTCACCTCACGTCAAACTTGAAGGGCGCGATTGGACGCGAGCGACAAGTCGAAAAACATATTAGCATAATGTTTACATAAATGAATACGTAAACACAGCGGCGGGATAATCAGCGTGGCACATTTAAATGTTGCTGCCGGTCGTACACGAGCGCTCGATTCCCTTCGGCTGCCTGAGAAGAAGAGATAGGAGGGGAAAGACGTGTCAAATGGGCTCTGCTCTGATTCCGAATCCTGATGTGGCGCTTTGACGTCTTATTTGAACAAGATAATGACATGGGATTAAGATGCATCACGCAAACTGACTTTTAGTCTAAAGCAGCCGTTGCTAAACCGCGGCGCCCGAACAGAAAGTATCAGTGCTAATGCGATGTACAACACTGCATTATTCTCCTCCTTTTGTAGTTTGAATAAATGTCACTCTGAGATTATAATCTCAACTATGGTGTTTTCCGTGGGATCAAAGGCGAGATCTGAAAGTTTCACAAAATGGAGTTGTGCAGTAATGGCTGGAATAGGCTACACTACAAGACTTTTAAAATCTGAACAGATTTTTAAAAACAAGGCATCATACACTTGCCGACTTTGTAAACGGTTAAGGCTAAAATGCACTACACGACTGTATCATACACTAGCAGAGTTTCCGAACGCAACAAATGCGCCTCGTTGCAAAGAACCGTATGATCAATGAAACAAACAGGTGCAGTAGTTATTGTAGCCACGTGACTGTGCGTCGGTGCGTCTGTTTTGCTCAGCGTATTACCACATCCGGTTTCCGTAGCAACTCGTTTTACTCTACTACGTGTTTGTTTGCAAAAATCCGAAACGGTGATGATTGACACCGAGTAACCATAGACATGCTCTGCTGTATCTGAATGATCTTTATTACCAAGTATGTTTAAACACACAAGGAATTCTGCTTCCAGTGCAGAAGAAAGTGCAAACATATGTGATAGTGAGAAGAATAGCGGAGCTCGATCAGAGCCTTGGCTGCCATTCGCATGCGTTTCGCGTATTTAACATCCCCCATTCAGTACACAAAATTAGTATAACGGCAACAAAAGACTTGTTATGTTCTGCAATTATAACAAATTTATACCTGCAGATGCGTTGTGTGTTTATATCTTTGCAGAGCGATCTCTTTAGGTGTTGCCATGTTTCGCGTTTCACGCATTTTGGGAGGCTAATTTAGGCTGGGTTTGTAAAGCGATTAGGTTTACCGTTTATATAGATATACAGTAGGCAATTGGGGGAATAGATATTTTTAAAGCTTTTGTCAATATAAAGCATTTACATTTGTTCTTTTTATACAAGTTTTTTTCCCGTTGCTATTTTTGGTGAAATCTGGCAACACGCGCAAGTAACAGCTCGCATCCTGTGATTTCGCACACCGCACATACAGAGTGACGTCTCTGATGCACGTTTAAATGTGGTACTGTGTAGACACACGCGGTATGTGTTGTAAAATCGGCCTAAAATATCAAACATGTTTTGATATCCTCCGACTGGAGTCTGCAGATAAAAAATCGTGTCTATACCCATCATCAACTACACGACTTTCTGTGAAAAAAGTCTGCACCGACTGCCCAAAATCGGCAGACATTCTGCAACAACTTTCGACTAGCCCCGACTGGAAATCTGGGCAAAAATCATGCAAAGTCGGGTAGTGTATTTCAGGTTTAAGTCACTATGAAAAAATATAACATTTGTTCTTCGCCTGGTTTAAAGAGGAACATTTTTGATCATCTGAGTAATACTGTATGTTATCTATAAGGAAAAAACATATGAATATTAATAGACACACAGAAATACCAATACAGTTTCATGGCAATTTGTAACTATTTTAAAAGTCGGCTAATTTGTATGAATTTATTAACTCATTTGTAAATTTTGGTATGCATTCGTGCCAGTGCCAGTTAGGTTAAGGGGTGGGGCTTTGTAACTGCTTTTCTCAAAAATCATGTTTTTGCACAATTTACTTAAAGGAAAAGTTCACCCAAAAATAAAATTCTGTCGTCATTTACTCACCCTCAAGTTGTTCTAAATCTGTATTAGAAAAATTTGTTCTGATGAACACAGAGAAAGATATTTGGAAGAATTCTTATACCAAACGGTTCTTGCACCATTGACTACCAAAGTAGGAAAAAATGCTTTATACATTTCTTTTTTCCGTTGAACACAAAATAGGATATTTTGAAAGAATGTATGAAAGCAAACCGTTCTGGGACACTTTTGACTATTATTGGCATTTCTCCTACTATGGTAGTCAATGGTGGACAAGAACTGTTTGGTTACAAGCATTCTTCCAAATATCTTTCTCTGTGTTAACATAAAGAAATTCGTACTGATTTGGAAAAACTTCCACTTGACAGAATTTTTATTTTTTGGTGAGTTGCCCCTTTAATATAAATCCATAAAAAATATCCATGTGAGATTACACTGAAAATACAGGTTGGAGATTATTCCTTCGATGTACTGCCAGACATTAACACATTTCTTTCATAATATTATATAATATTTCTTAATATATTGTATTTCAACAGTGTTACTTGTTCATGGAATAAACATATAACTGAAATGATTATTTACAAAGAAAGAACTGATATCAGTTGCCGTCCACAAAGTCGTTTCCAACCTGTTTGAAATAAAGGTTCTGAGATCTCAATCCAAGTTCAGATTTAAAAACCGTCAAAAATGACAACTCACTCCAGGTGCCAAAATGCCATTCTTCATGTGAGAATGAGATCTGAGTGAAATCTTTAGTCTACTTCTCACACAGTGCAATTATTTGGTTTCAGAAGATGTGGAATATAGTACAGACGTTATATAAATTACTTTATAAATGGTTCTTTATGTCTCATGGTGTGTTGAAGCTTGACAGTTAATACATACTTGTCATTGCCTAAAAAATGCTTAAAGAGTAAATATTTTGTGAATTTTAAGGTCCTCCTTGGGTTTATGGAGTGTCCAACAACAAGTTTACGTACATACATGGCGTAAAAACACTTTCATTTTCTAATAATCTTCTTCTTCTTTTCCTTTCGGCTGTTCCCTTCAGGGGTCGCCACAGCGAATCATCTGCCTCCATCTAGCCCTATCCCCTGCATCCTCTTCTCTCAGACCTACTACCTTCATGTCCTCCTTCACTACATCCATAAACCTCCTCTTTGGTCTTCCTCTTGGCCTCCTGCCTGGCAGCTCTAACCTCAGCATCCTTTTACCGATATATTCACTCTCCCTCCTCTGAACATGTCCAAACCATCTCAACCTGGCCTCTCTAACTTTGTCTCCAAAACATCTCACATGTGCTGTCCCTCTGATGTACTCATTCCTGATCCTATCCATCCTCGTCACTCCCTAAGAGAACTTCAACATCTTCAGCTCTGCTACCTCTAACTCTTCCTCCTGTCTTTTCCTCAGTGCAACTGTCTCCAAACCATACAACATCGCTGGTCTCACTACTGCCCTGTACACCTTTCCTTTAATTCTTGCTGGTACTCTTTTATCACACAACAGACCTGACACTTTTCTCCACCCATTCCAACCTGCCTGCACACGCTTCTTCACCTCTTTTCCACACTCCCCATTACTCTGGACTGTTGACCCTAAGTACTTAAAATCCTGCACCTTCTTTACCTCTTCTCCCTGTAACCTCACTGTTTCACTTGGATCCCTCTCATTCACACACATGTATTCTGTCTTGCTGCGACTAACCTTCATTCCTCTTCTCTCCAGAGCAAACCTCCACCTCTCTAGACTTTCCTCCACCTGCTCCCTGCTCTCACTACAGATCACAATATCATCCGCAAACATCATAGTCCATGGAGATTCCTGTCTGACCTCATCTGTCAGCCTGTCCATCACCACCGCAAACAAGAAGGGGCTCAGAGCCGATCCTTGATGCAGTCCCACCTTCACCGTGAACTCCTCTGTCACACCTACCGCACACCTTACCACTGTCCTACTGCTCTCATACATATCCTGCACCACTCTAACATACTTCTCTGCCACTCCAGACCTCCTCATACAATACCACAGCTCCTCTCTTGGCACCCTGTCATACGCTTTCTCTAAATCTACAAAGACACAATGCAGCTCTTTCTGACCCTCTCTGTACTTCTCCATCAACCTTCTCAAAGCAAATATCGCATCTGTAGTGCTCTTTCTTGGCATGAAACCATACTGCTGCTCACAAATGCTCACTTCTCCCCTTAGCCTTGCTTCCACTACTCTTTCCCACAACTTCATTGTATGGCTCATCAGCTTAATACCTCTGTAGTTTCCACAACTCTGCACATCTCCCTTGTTCTTAAAAATCGGCACCAAAACATTTCTCCTCCATTCCTCAGGCATCCTCTCACTCTCTAAGACCTCGTTGAACAACCTAGTTAAAAACTCTACTGCCATCTCTCCTAGACACTTCCATACCTCCACTGGTATGTCATCCAGACCAACCGCCTTTCCTCTCTTCATCCTCTTCAAAGCTCTCCTAACTTCACCCTTGCTAATCCTTTCTACTTCCTGCTCAACAATAGTTGCCTCTACTACTCTTCTCTCCCTGCCATTTTCCTCATTCATCAGTTCCTCAAAGTACTCCTTCCATCTTTCCCTCACCCTCCTGTCACCTGTTAACACATTTCCATCTCTATCTTTAATCACTCTAACCTGCTGCACATCCTTTCCATCTCTATCCCTCTGCCTCGCCAACCGATACAAATCCCTCTCACCTTCCTTACTATCTAACCTTGCATACATATCCTCATAAGCTTTCTGTTTGGCCTTTGCAACCTCTATCTTAACCTCACGCTGCATCTCCCTATATTCCTGTCTACTTTCCTCCGTCCTCTCACTGTCCCACTTCTTCCTAGCTAACCTCTTCCTCTGGATACTCTCCTGAACTTCCTCATTCCACCACCAAGTCTCCTTGTCTTCTTTTCTCCTTCCAGATGATACACCTAGCACCTTCCTACCTGTCTCCCTGATCACTTTGGCTGTAGTAGTCCAGTCATCTGGAAGCACCTCCTGACCACCTAAAGCCTGTCTCAACTCTTCCCTGAAAACAACACGGCACTCTTCCTTTTCCAACTTCCACCACTTTGTCTTCTGCTCTGCCTTTGCTCTCTTCATCTTCCTCACCACCAGAGTCATCTTACACACCACCATCCTATGCTGTCTAGCTACACTCTCTCCTACCACTACTTTGCAATCGCTAATCTCCATCAGATTACAGCGTCTACATAAAATATAGTCCACCTGTGTGCTCCTGCCACCACTCTTATATGTCACCCTGTGTTCCTGCCTCTTCTGAAAGTACGTGTTCACCACAGCCATCTCCATACTTTTAGCAAAGTCTACCAACCTCTGTCCTTCTGGGTTCCTTTCCTGAAGACCAAACCTGCCCATCACTTCCTCATCCCCACTATTCCCTTCACCAACATGTCCATTAAAGTCTGCGCCTATCACCACTCTCTCACCTCTGGGAACACTCTGCATCACTTCCTCAAACTCGCTCCAGAATCTGTCTTTCTCCTCTTGCTCACAACCTACTTGTGGAGCATAAGCACTGACAACATTCAACATCACACCTTCAATTTCTAGCTTCAGACTCATCAACCTATCTGACACTCTCTTTACCTCCAGAACATTCTTCACACACTCCTCCTTCAGGATCACTCCTACTCCATTTCTCTTCCTGTCCGCACCATGATAAAACAGTTTAAACCCCGCTCCAATGCTTCTAGCCTTGCTCCCTTTCCACCTGGTCTCCTGGACACACAGAATGTCGACTTTCCTCCTCTGCATCATATCTACCAGCTCTCTGCCTTTACCTGTCAACGTACCAACATTCAAAGTCCCTACTTTCAGTCTGAAACTCCTGCCTTTCCTCTTCTCTCTCTGCCTACGGACACGCCTTCCTCCTCTAACACACCTTCCTCCTCTCCTTTGACCAACAGTAGCCCAATTTCCACCAGTGCCCTGTAGGTCAACGGCACCGATGGCGGTCGTTGTTAACCCGGGCCCCGACCGATCCGGTATGGAAGTCATGTTAGTGATTCGCATATTTGATTTGGCAAAAGTTTTATGTCGGATGCCCTTCCTGACACAACCCTCTCTATTTATCCGGGCTTGGGACCGGCACAAAAAGTACACTGGCTTGTGACCTCCTGTGGCTAATAATAGGCAGTTATTATTACCTTACTTCTTGACTGACTCTCAAATTGTTTGTTTATTCATAATTATATTATATTATATATTATTTGTAAATTATTCATCCGTCTAATCACTTCCTTTCTGTCAGCCTACTCTGATCTGATTGGTCAGATGGTCTAGTCTGTTGTGATTGGTCTACCATGTGCAGTGTCGCAAATGGAACGTAGGCGGGCATTACACGGAGTGACGCAAATCTGACCCGAAACTGAAAATAGAACGACAGACGTCTCATTGTACACTCTCAGAAAAATGTATAAAAACTGTCACTGGGAAAGAAGGGACCATGTAGGTACAGATACGTATACATCTGGTACCAACTGAGGTACTAATATGTTGTCTTTAGTATACTTTTTGAAGGGTACCGTCCCAGAGACAGCTTTTGTTTCTTTATTATTTAGAGAGTGTATGTTCTGTACAGTATATGTATACAAATAAGAGCATACCAGCATAAATTGATGCGGTAAAAAATGACTGAATGATTAAGTGATCTGTTCTTTGAAAATCACTTAGAAATCTTCATTCCTCTTTCTATCACATCTCCAGCACACTACACACAAATACACTTTTTGTTTTTTTCCTTTTTAATTCTGTCTTAGCAAAGACATTCTACACACAAAAACATTCACAGCAAGAAGGTTCCACACAATTATTTCCATTGCAGCCACGCAGCAACATGCTGCTATCAAGGCCAAATTGAGCCTTGGCATACAGTAACCGATTTTATCTTGACTAAACTTGATTGTTGCAGTCTGCTAATATACTGTACAGGGGGCAGAGTTGTTATGAAATAAACGCTCACTTCAAGATGGGAGATGGAGGCCTGGCATTCTATGTTAAATGCACCCTGGACCAACGGGGGGCCACCAAACATGTCTTTAAAACGACTGATTGTATCAAGGCCGGACCCCATGAAATCTTTTGGTGGCTCTGTGTATGTGGAGGCAGAAAGGGAAAATGCAACAATCGATCATTACAGTAAATTGCCTGGGCTATTCTTGCTATTCAGATCCAGTTTTCTCTAGCTGAGTGATGCTGATGAGGGAGCATTTACCACATGTTTCTGTGCTAGCTGATGATTTGAACATTTGCTTGTGGGAACAATTGGCTAGCTATATGTTTATTCATATTGTGACATATAAAAAGCATTTTATAAGCATATAGACATCTTCGGATGACATAAACAACGCTAGTTCAATGCTGGTCCAGAAGAAATTCCTGTTTCAGTTATTTAACACTACACAAACGTTTGAACAAAATACAACCAACAGAATACTTATAACCACAAATATCTTTAATATTCAATTATATACAGTATATATATATATATAATATATATATATAAAAGATTTGAAGAAGAAAAACAGAAACCGGAAGTGTTTATATCTTGCAATGTGGTCCACAGAAGCATTGCATCTTATCGTATATGAGGAGCTAAGATACAGCGATGGTACAAGATGAAATTACTATGGTACTTTGTTCTATACCATAATACTGAATGATCCATACCCTTACAAAAACATACTTTGACGTAGGGCTGTTTAACGATTAATCGCGATTAATCGCATCCAGAATAAATATATACATCTGCATGTGTTTATAAATACAAAATTAATATGCACAGTGCACAGACATATATTATTATACACACAAACTTTTATTCTGAATTAATCAGCAAACAGCCCTATACTTTGGCGGTACATTTCTGGTATATTTCGAATAAAATATGTTTATCATAGACAAATCAGTTTCAATTGCTAGTTTCTGAGTGGCTCTCAGAACTTTCTTGTATTCATATATACTTTCGTACAAATATATATTCTGTTAAAAGAAAAAGCATTCACTTTACGTGCCACTTAGTCAGACATCTTTGCCATTAACAACTGTTTTCACACATTAGTAAAGCTATAGAGACTCAGATTGCTATAATAAGTCCTTGATCTCATTATGCTGTTAAAATTAAATACCTTTGCGTAAAAATTTGTGTATCTATTCGTGTAATGAATGTAAAGAAGCTGAATTTGACCTTCCAACAGTACCATTGAAATGTGCTAGAAGAAAGAGGATCACTGAAGACAAGCATCCCATCTCCACCGATCACAGGCCAGCAGAAATCTGCAGAAAAAGCAAAGAAAGAAATGTACAAATGCAAAGACACAGTTACACTTAAGAAGGTCTAGGACATTACAATGGCTCGTCTTGATTTTTGTTCTGACTTTGAAGCACTTCTTCTGAATAAGTTCAGGTTTTCAAAGAGAACCTTAACACTTCAAAGCGAAGCCCAGGGAATATATGTTTCTAGTGCATGGCAAGAGCGCTCTTAGGGTTCATGGACATTATGCCACGCTTTAGCCTGCCTCAATACAGCCCGTCTCTCTCTCTCTCAAAGCCAATCGTGCTTGCGTTTCAAGTCAGGTCCCAATCTCTTCAAATTACCAACCACGGTGGAACAAATAATAGTGATTTACTTAATTAAAAACTAAACATTTTCCCATCTAAATAAACAAAAGAAATTGAAAGCACAGACTCCTTGAGGCATCTCCCTCGGTCCATTAGTTGCAGTCCAATGGGCTTTGATAGGAATAAACTCGCAGTCAATTATACTCTGCGCCCGCAAACAGTCCGTCGCCAAACTGTGAATGCGCAGACTGCAATCTCCCTCCTCGCGCATTGAACGGATGGAGGGCTTTTAGCTGGAGAGCGTGCGCGTCCTTTATTTTACATTCCTTAAATATATCCCTTCATTTCCCTCCCTATCTTCTTTTGTGCGTCTCTCTCGCTCTGGAGTTTTCTCCTTCTCATGTTCCCCAAGTGTGTCACAGACTAATCAAAAGACAGACCCACAGTTTTTGTTCTCAATTCAGTGCTTTTCAACTCACTTTGCTTGTTGGGAAAATTAATCTCGCCTGTTTTTCTTCGGAGGCAAACCCAGTTTGGCGTGTCATTGGAGAGAGCGTTTCGCTGTGAACGGTTCGTGTCTGGAGTTGTTTTGAATGAGTCAGCGCTTTCTGTCCAGGTCTTTAATGAGATGTTCTCGAGGCCTGTCTAAAGTCCCGCTGCCTTCAACTTTCAAAGACAAACAACATCCTTAATTGCAGAGAAAATATCAAGTTGCACAGGAACGAGAAATTCATTTGCTTTTTTTTTGCTCATGTTCCTGTGTCTTGTCAAACTACCCTACTGCAACATCGCTGGTATATTTAACTCAACAGATGAGGACAGCTCAAAAAAACAGTTTGAGTTTGATGTGAAAGAAAACAGTTTTGCCGTGCTAAAGGTTTTGTTGTGAATGCTGGCATTTACACCTGGTATCTAAACTATCCTAAGCCTGGTAGAGCATTGCATAAGCGACACAAAAAAAAGAAAAAACATTGGTTTAAATCCAAAAGACTACTGATAAAAGTATAGCTTAAATGCACCGTAAGCCAGTTTGTATAAAAACATATGTTTTGAATGGCTCCGCTGGTTCCAGCTGGTCTTTCTGGCAGGGTTAACATATCACAAGAAATGCGAACAACAATTTCCAAATATAAATCTGAAGTGAGCCAATTTATCTCAATTCATACTCATGGGCACTGGTAAAACCTCCACAAATCACATGAAATTTTAGGTTTGCTCGGAAAAATATGATATGCATGACTACTTCTGAATGGCTTCAATGGAAAAATATGCTTTTCGCACTCACATAAGAATCTTTCATTGAAATATATTCAAACCCACTGTTGCATCGACCAGCAAAAGACAAAAATTGCTTGGTGCACTTTTCAGTTAAATGCATTTTTGTCCTCACAAAAGTGCAACGTTGACATTGCACGTCTTGCTGAATAAGAATTATATGCTGCCGTGCTAGATTGAACAGCACAGTAATCTGCTCAGATACAAGCTGGATACCGAGAAATGTCAATACCATTCCCGCACGCTGTCACGGATGTCATTTCACCCAGTGACAACTGATGCTTGTTCTGCAATTTGTTTACATCTCATATATGTCCTTGCATGCTTCCTCGTGCCTTTGAATGTGGCAAGTTTTATACGAAATTCAATTTTGCACGGTAAGTAAAAGCCAGGATGGTTTTTGCTGGATCAGGATGGGCCGGAGCGAGGAGGATATGACAGGCAGTGGTCACGTCCCCATTTGAATCTTTTTCTTGTTACATCACCAAACAACTCGTATACTCTCAAACTTGGGCCTATTGGATGCAATACCGGCATGACATTTCTCAATGTGCAGAACATGAAATCTGCTTCCTGACCAGAAAATGCAAAATTGTATTGTAAATCCAAACCAGCAGTTGGCAAAGCAAACATACATGCCAAGTTGGAGTTACAGTAGCTTTAAAATCAGAAGCCATGAGTCACATTTGTAAGATATAGTACCACTCCGTTTAGACAAACTTGACAAAAATGTTTCAATGTTTAAAATTCAGTTTTTAGACATTGTGCCAACATATTAATATTCTTTAATTAGACAACTAAAATAAAACATTCGTTTTTTAAATGGATTACTTGGACTAATAATGAATAAAAATCAGCCAATAAGACTCCTGAAATCCTGAAAAAGATTCCCGGGTTGCAGGAAATTCTGTCATCATTTACTCACCCTCACGTTGTTCCAAATCTGTACACATTTCTTTGTTCTGATGAACACAGAGAAATATATTTGGAAGAATGCTTATAACCAAACATTTAATGGCCACCATTGCCCACCATAGTAGGAAAAAAATGCTTTATAAATTTCTTTGTTCTGTCGAACACGAAATAATATATTTTGAAGAATGTTGGAAAGCAAACAGTTCTGGGGCACTATTGACTACCATTGTTCTTTTTCCTACTATGGTGGTCAATGGTGGCCAAGAACTGTTTGGTTACAAGGATTCTTTTCTTGGTGTGCAACAGAACAAAGAAATGTATACAAAAACTTGGGGGTGAGTAAATAATTTTATAAAATTGTATAAATGAAGTAATAAGAATGACATTTTTGGGGTGTAAACTGTCCCTTTAATACCTCAAGAAGCTAAATGATAAAATCCCAAGAGTACAATTTTGCAAATTCTAGGCAAAGTGTGACAACTTTGAAGATGCTAAAATATAACAGTGTTAATTTATTTTGAATGCTTTCAGTCATAACATAATCCCCCCAGTTACAATTATGTTTTTTCATGTTTTTTTATTAGTTTACTACTATTCTAAAATGTAATCTAAACAAATAATATAAAATGCAAAATACTGCAGGACAATTGTGATTATGCTCAATAATGACGTAAATTCATCATTCCTTGCTAACTTTGAAATGCACAGACAGAAACTCACTGACAGTTAAAGGATTAAACCGTTGTGTTACGGTGAAAATGGGCCCATCATAAGACCTATGATGGTTTCACCCACTTTTAGCTTCTGCTGAAGAGGCAGTGCGGTTAAAATGT
This sequence comes from Triplophysa rosa, assembly GCF_024868665.1. NCBI lineage: Eukaryota > Metazoa > Chordata > Actinopteri > Cypriniformes > Nemacheilidae > Triplophysa > Triplophysa rosa. The sequence continues at coordinate 21,249,969 of NC_079903.1, read as the reverse complement.
TCTGCGTCTTGCCGTTTCAACTCAGTTTCTCAGCTTCTACACAAAAATACTTCTGTCTTTCTCGCCATCCATCCCCCTGACACAAAAGCCAACTTAGAACTGACAACAGAAAGACACAGACAGAGACAGAGAGAGAGAGAGAGAGAGAATTGGCCTCCTTTCCACCCTCTTTATATTCCCTCTCACTTGTCGTCTTAAAGCCAAAGGAGAGATGTAAGAAACTAAAACATATACAAGAAAAAAAGAGAAAAGTTTCTTTGAGTGTGATAAAGCACTTGAATGTGAGAGAATTCAGCTCACCTGTTTCACCGCCCGGCTTTGTCTCGATCTGGAGGTTCTCGTCTGAAGACGTTCACCAGCTCTGGTGAAGAAATGCCAGCGGGGCTGCCGTACAAACATCCTCCTCATCCTGACAGTTTAAAAAAGCCTGACAGTAACAGAAGAGTGGAATGAGGGAGGTTGAGCTGAGATGAAATGAGATGACGTATAAACTGTTGACTTCAAAAAAGACGAGAAGCTCCTCTAACACGCCACTCCACACGGCTGGCCTGTTTTTCATCTGATCACCTTTAGACAGTAGTGAGTCTATAATGAGATTTACAAGACGATGCTAACATGTAGGACAACCCTCACGGGAATTCGTGAAATTGTCACGAACTGTAATCTATTAATTTGTGTTCATCAACACGAATTTCCTCTTTTTTTCGTGTCACTCGGCACGACTTTTTTTCGTGTCTCCAGCACGACAATTTTTCAATACACAGACCGCGCATGTACATTTATATATTTCTAACCTGATATCAAAAGAATTTGCAAATACGGATTATATCTTACCTCACCCCAAACCCTAAAATCACAGCCGCAAAGGCTAATTTAGCTAAAAATGCTAGTTTCACGAGGTGGCAATGATAAATGGCTACCCTAACCCCGCCCCCTAAACCTAACGTCATTAAAGTCATATCATGACAAAACATACGAATAAGATCTTATGGAAATAGGAATTCAGGAATGAGCCACCTTGTAAAATAGGTTGATATATATTCATACATATGAACTATATCGCGTATTAAAGTACTTTTGATGGAAAGTCGTGCTGACTGACACGGAAAAAGGGGGAAATTCGTGCACAAATTAATAGATTACAGTTCGTGACAATTTCACGAATTCCCGTGAGACTGTGTTGTGTAGGATGTGGCTTTTCTAATGGACTACATTCACTGCACAATGATGATTTTATTTCATTTCTAGTAGTCTTTAACGCTGTTTGTGTCTTGTGGGATTGCGGTACCCTCGCCAACACCGGAGTGAGCGCAGCAGTCTCCGCAGCGACCAGTTTTGTAACATTTACGCTCATGCATAATAAATGTTTCAGAGACTATTCACTTTATTTTATATACTGAACACTCCTCAGGGGCGGCCGTCGCTCCCTCATCGCGCTCAGCAACAGATTTTACAGCGAATTCATTTTCCACAACTGAATATTTGATTGTGTGCTGGAAACCGCTGCTTTTCCTACTGTAGTTCTTCTTTTTTATTATTACGATTATATACCAAAGAGAACTGTTGTTTGGGACGGAGACAGGTATTTACTTTTCTGCTTGCGACGGCACCGAGGAACAAACAGTTGGAACCCTCAGTGATTCTCGAATGGATTTTGTTCTTTAGAAATGTCTAGACTTATAGAGACTGGGAAACACTCGTGACATTTTCCTCTTGAGAATCAAACCCTTTGTCAGTGTTCCAGAAGGCTGTTTTTTTCAGACAGTGGCAGTTAACTTTAATGCCGTGTATGGATTTGAGTGGTTACAAAGAAATAAGTAATGCTATAGTCAGCACATCCACAGCACACATATGCAGTGACCCACACTTAAAAATGTATGAATGTCAATGCATTGTTTCTCTCAGAACGTATGTACGGTATAGTTCTCCTATAGCTCACAGTCATATAAATTCACATTTACATTTCACATTCGTTTGGCAGATGCTTTTGTACAAAGAGACGTACAGTGCATTCAGGCTATACATTGTTTTATGTGTGCTGATTTGACTCTGATGTGGCCTGATGTGACACAAACTAAGAAGGAAAACTGTGCTGTAAAACACGAGAAACAGAAACCAAGAAATGCTTGCGTGGACAACACGCTCGCAGGGTTAGAGTCTTTTTTTTAGATCAATGAGAACTTCCAAGGATGAAATGCTTGACCAAACCTCTTTACAAGGGAAGGTCATCAACAGAGATTTGGTTCAGTATTTGATGTGATAAATTTTCTGAAAAAAGCCAGAACTACACAAAAAAAGCCATGCTGCATATTCTGAAGGTTTTTTTAAATTGTGCTGATGAAATGTAAAATATACACTCTTATGTAAAGGCATTGAATCCTACAAGGTCTTCCGTAAAGACTTTCTCGCTGTAGTGGGGAGATCAACTGAGAAGCAGACTGAATCAGAATGTGGAAACAGTGAGCCCAACCTCAGCAAGAAATGGTTCATAGATTTAAGATTAGCTTTAAAAGCTTGGGTGAAGTGTTCTTTTATCTGCATGAACCACTGTGGCCTTGAACACGCACGCACACACACATACACACACACACACACGCATATACAACAGACACACACAAGAGGCAGGGGAGCCTGGAGAGACAGATGTAAACAGCTGGGGCCTGTTGCTCAGTCATTATGTAGAGTAGCCCCCAGGCGCAGGTTAATGCCCCCCCACACACACATTTTGCACAGTAGTTAAAACTTCACAATCCACAAAATATACACAACCAAAAACAAAAGCATGGTGGTAGATGAAGCACAAAAATTACTATTATGTTAATGATAAACTAATAAAAATCGCTACAGTGTACAGCAATAAAAAGAGGCGGTTGTTTTCAACCCAGCACTGGGTCAATAATAGACGACATTATAACCCTGTAACCAATCGAGTTAACAGATTTGAGCCATAGATTGAGCCTTGGATGTGTAAGGATGGTGCGGAACTGAAATGATCGCTGCTGTTTCAGCTCGACTTCTGCAACACCAGCATGCGCTGCTCACACGTCGAATTAGGCATCTACTTATAATCGACGCTCCGAGCGCATCCAATTGAATAGTGGGGACTAATTTGCATATTCATGATTCCGCAAAGGTTTACATACGCAATTAAAATGCTGAAGGTTGAGTCTAAACCAATAAAATCATAGAATGGAGTGGGACTTCATGTAATATAATGAAATAAATAAGTTCAAAAACTTGATGGTCCAATTTCTTCACTATTGATTCTAAATTTGACTTGAACCAAAGTCTGTTTAAGGAAGTCTTGCCATTTGGCGGCTTATTTGCAAGCTTAAATTTAAGTTTTCTTGTCTATTTGTATCAATTTAATGTATTGCTAATGCGTATAGTTAACATGTTTTCACGTACAGCTGCTTTGTAACAATGAAAATTGTAAAAAGCGCTATATAAGTAAACGTTGTGTTGAGTTGGTCCATTGTTTTTCTTAAAATCATACATATANATTGTTTTATGTGTGCTGATTTGACTCTGATGTGGCCTGATGTGACACAAACTAAGAAGGAAAATTGTGCTGTAAAACACGAGAAACAGAAACCAAGAAATGCTTGCGTGGACAACACGCTCGCAGGGTTAGAGTCTTTTTTTTAGATCAATGAGAACTTCCAAGGATGAAATGCTTGACCAAACCTCTTTACAAGGGAAGGTCATCAACAGAGATTTGGTTCAGTATTTGATGTGATAAATTTTCTGAAAAAAGCCAGAACTACACAAAAAAAGCCATGCTGCATATTCTGAAGGTTTTTTTAAATTGTGCTGATGAAATGTAAAATATACACTCTTATGTAAAGGCATTGAATCCTACAAGGTCTTCCGTAAAGACTTTCTCGCTGTAGTGGGGAGATCAACTGAGAAGCAGACTGAATCAGAATGTGGAAACAGTGAGCCCAACCTCAGCAAGAAATGGTTCATAGATTTAAGATTAGCTTTAAAAGCTTGGGTGAAGTGTTCTTTTATCTGCATGAACCACTGTGGCCTTGAACACGCACGCATTCACACATACACACACACACACACGCATATACAACAGACACACACAAGAGGCAGGGGAGCCTGGAGAGACAGATGTAAACAGCTGGGGCCTGTTGCTCAGTCATTATGTAGAGTAGCCCCCAGGCGCAGGTTAATGCCCCCCCACACACACATTTTGCACAGTAGTTAAAACTTCACAATCCACAAAATATACACAACCAAAAACAAAAGCATGGTGGTAGATGAAGCACAAAAATTACTATTATGTTAATGATAAACTAATAAAAATCGCTACAGTGTACAGCAATAAAAAGAGGCGGTTGTTTTCAACCCAGCACTGGGTCAATAATAGACGACATTATAACCCTGTAACCAATCGAGTTAACAGATTTGAGCCATAGATTGAGCCTTGGATGTGTAAGGATGGTGCGGAACTGAAATGATCGCTGCTGTTTCAGCTCGACTTCTGCAACACCAGCATGCGCTGCTCACACGTCGAATTAGGCATCTACTTATAATCGACGCTCCGAGCGCATCCAATTGAATAGTGGGGACTAATTTGCATATTCATGATTCCGCAAAGGTTTACATACGCAATTAAAATGCTGAAGGTTGAGTCTAAACCAATAAAATCATAGAATGGAGTGGGACTTCATGTAATATAATGAAATAAATAAGTTCAAAAACTTGATGGTCCAATTTCTTCACTATTGATTCTAAATTTGACTTGAACCAAAGTCTGTTTAAGGAAGTCTTGCCATTTGGCGGCTTATTTGCAAGCTTAAATTTAAGTTTTCTTGTCTATTTGTATCAATTTAATGTATTGCTAATGCTTATAGTTAACATGTTTTCACGTACAGCTGCTTTGTAACAATGAAAATTGTAAAAAGCGCTATATAAGTAAACGTTGTGTTGAGTTGGTCCATTGTTTTTCTTAAAATCATACATATACTGTATATACACTGTAAAAAACAACTAGTAGGATTTACTTAAAAATGTTTTTTAAAAACATTAACTTAACTTAACAAACAAAAGTGTTAAAAAAAGTGTAAAGAAAAACGGAAACAGGAAGTTCTTCTGGACCAGCATTTACATTTTCTAATGTGGTCTATAACACAAACTGAAGTATTGTTAGTATTTTGATCTTTCTGCCACAAATTCAGAAATGAAGGGACATCGGTCGAGTGGAGGTAAAACGGTAAGCTTGAACAAAGAAGATGAAGAAACAAGAGGCAGCACCTGAGACGTGGATGCTGCAGAGATAGTTTACAGAAAAGTGAAGATCACGCACATTTGTTCTCTCTCTCACACACACACAATCAAAAGAGAAACGGAGAGGGGAAATGGTCAAGGAAAGAAACATCCTCAGCAATAAAACTAACTGTAGGTGCAAGAGGGGCTCTCAAAGTAGCAGTGTGAGAGAGGCTGTTTCTGTGACTAGATAAGTATAAAACACACATGTTTATGCACTTGCAGGATTGGGGGATAACAAAATATGTGCAAAACTACAAATTGACAAAATTTTATGAGAAATTAATTTGGAAATTACTTTTTATTTTACCAATCATAAATATATATTATTAGAATATAATTCCTTGTTATTTCTGTTATATACATTTACAAAGAGCTCCCCATCCATGCACACATTATTGTGTTCCCTCCGCACAGCTCCATGTACCAAAATACAACACCACCTGCATCACTTGTTTACATAGTGAGTGGGAGACAAGAAGTTTAATTATAAAGTGTAAACAGTCGCTCGAGGTTAGACAGATAAAGATGAGGAAAAAAGAGCTTTTACAGACACTAATAACCGATTTCATCAGAGGGAATTTAACTTTCCCCACGAGCGCACTTTAGAGTTGCATTTAATGAAATAGGACCTCACTGACCCATATGGACCTCAGAGGGCTCCGGCTCAAGATCGGATCATATGTGCGCTCTGAGCTCGGGAATTACAACCTAACCCCGTAGCCTTTGTGATCTGTATCCTATAGTCCTGCTGTCAGTTTAAGGCTGTTAACGGGAGAGTGCCGTACTAATACCGTATTACAGCAGTGGGGTTTCGCTCCTGATTTGTGCCAGATCTAACTGGCGTGGGTTTTACAAAGTATTAGTTCTGGAAATTGTTGGCTGCACTGTGTTGAGGTGTGACAACGTTGCAGTTTCTATTAAGATTCAACAAAACTTGACAAATGTTTTCTTAGTATTAGCAATGCAAAGGTCACGGGTTAAATCTCCATAGAAAAAGCGTCTGACGAATGTGTAAATCGAAATAAAATAAGACTTCCCAACCCCTGGAAGCAGGTAGAGAATCATACGTTAACAAGCTACTAAGCTAAAACAATAAGTACAAGAATTGTTTTCAATATGTTTGTGTGAGTTAAGAATAAAACTAGTATACAGTATGTTTCTCAAAGTGACTCTTGTAATTGAAGACACCCTCATGAGAAACAAAGTACCAGACTATAACAATTGAAAAACTCGATTCAGTGACCTCGTTTAGATCATGTGATGTGCAAGAACAACTGAAAGGTTTTCGTTGAAACATTCTCTTTCCTGTCCCGAGGGACAGTTTACCCCAGTTCCATGCTGATTTATACTGACTTCAGGTTATGAATTTAGGTTAGTTCATTACATGTAGATGTATTTTGTTTTTTTTTCAATTTTTTAATCATTTTTTTACCAAAAGTCTGATCTGAGGTATAATTGAATACTTACAACCTTTGAAACTACAGTCATTTTTGTCTGGCATAACCAAGACTTTTTACCATCTCCAACACCCTGTCATAAAGAGACAATGTTTATATAGGAGAAAAAATATAGGGACAACATTTAAGTGTAGAAAACATATAGTGACTATTTATATACACACAACACAGACAATGTTTATATAGACGCAACATATAGAGACAACTTTATATATATATATATATATATATATATATATATATACAAATAAACATTATAAACATTGCATATACTGTAAATACAATGTTTATAAAAGAGACAACAAAAAAGGACATATTGAGACGATGTTTAGATAGGGACAACATACAGTATAGACAACTTACTGTATATATATATATATATATATATATAGAAAATGTTTATACAGACTTCTTCAGATGACGTAAAAAACACAGGTTGAAAGCTGATCCACGGAGAACGGAGTTCTCTCTTTATGGAAATAAACTCTTCATATAGAGACAATGGTTACATAAAGACAAAACAAACATAAAATGCTCAGCATACTGTATAATGTTGCGTGGATTATGTTTCCTCATAGATTACTCTAATCGAATTTCCCATTTTAACTTACAAACACATTAAATGCTATCTCTATACAAATTCCAGACAATGAGGTCACTATGGCAACGATTAAATAAAACACACTATGGAACAAACCATTTTTGTTTCATGTTTACTTTCTTTTCAATAATGTACAAAGTGCATCTCTAGATTCCACAGCTTTGGAGCTTTCTAGCACTTACAAATCACTACAGATACAGTTTATAGAATGACAGTATTGCACTTGATAAAAGATTTAAAGTGTAGAGCTCTTTTTGAGGAGTACAGCCTTGACCTGGAGAACAATCGAGTTCTGCTGTCTGCTGTAAAGCGTTTGGCAAATGCGCTAATGGAGAGCCTGAAGCCAGCAGTCCTTCTGATCTCTCCAGCATAATCAAACCAGCCAAGTGGGCTCTGCGACACTAACTTTTTCAAAAGCTCTGCATCGCTCCTTACAGAAGCACATGGGCAGGGGCAAAAGCAGGAATATCTCAGCTGCTGTCTGTATTAACATGAAAGAACCGATTGATGATGACACATACTGCTCTCCCTCGGCCAGGGGCGGACTGTAAAGCAAAAACTGCCCTGGAGTTTTAGGCCCACATCGGCCCTCTACCATTTCTGTCGATGGGGGGTGGGTGTTGGGGTTGGTGGTATTGTTTGGTTGCATCGGCCCTCCACCATTTCTGTCGACGGGGTGTGGGGGGTGTTTGATTGCATTGGCACTCCACCATTTCTGACGACGACGGGGGGGTTGTTGTGTGTAACGTGTCATTACGTTACATGTATACGTGTCCCTCTCGCTAATGCCTTCGCGTTGCATGCATTCGCGTTAATAACGTCCGTCTGTCTGGCCCAAGTGTCCATTCCGGCCCCATACATTAGCGGCCCACCGGGAAAAGTTCTGATACTACAGATGGCCGGCCCGGCCCTGGTCACGGCCGTAGGCCTGCGGTGGAACGGCCGTTCTGGACTTCTGACTCCTACTGGTCAGACCGCCCCTGCCTTCGGCCAAATACGATTTAAAGACTGCACACGCACATATAACCGCTCGCCAACACTCGAAACCCAGGCGAAACATCAAAACACACCAATCTGGATATCTCTGATTACAGAAATCGCCTTCATCAACAAACAACCGTCTGGCCTCGGCGGTCTGGCTGGGATGCAAGTAATCTCGCACGATAAGCCGTTTTCGTATAAGGTCCTGGAGAGATCTTTTGGAACTCAATGGTAAGTAACATCTCCTCAAGGTTATAGGTCAAGGACAGGGTTTGCTTCTAATCTCTTATTTGTCGGTGACCCAAGAGGGACACTGTGAGCAGGTGGGAAAAAATGATTAATTCTGGATAAGAGGGATTTGGATCATGGATCTGGTCGGTGTTTAGCACCACACAAACACACACACAAACATACTCTGGCATTGATACGGGGGTCCAGATTCAGTGCTGGGTGGAAACCAGCTGTGATAGCCAGATTGGAATGGGACTAATCTCAAAATCAGGTCTGTTTAACCCCAAACCTAAAATGAGCTTCTAAATATGACCTATTTAATACAGTGATATTCCGACAGCTGATGGGTACCGTTTACATGTGGCTGAGGTTATGCAAATGTATATTCTATAACTTCAGAAGAGAAATCGAGAAAATACTAAAACCAGTAACTCATTTCTCTACATTGTTTCCTTTGAAGAAAGTAATGCTCCATTTATTAAAACATAAAATATATTCTTGAAGATGTATCAAACATGTTATGTTGTCTAGTTGTTCTTTTGAGTGTAAACAAAACCTTATCTTTGAGAATAATATAAAGAGGCGCAGCAAAATATAACACACACCACTTAGGGATGTTTATTGAGTCAAGGACCAGGAGAATGTTTTTAAATGAAAAAAAAATACAAGTGAGGTTGTTCAACCAAATACTAGAAACAGATAAAAATGTAGCTAATGATGCTATTTTAGCATAGTTTTTTTTTTTTGCATATTAAAATAAACTCATATTTCCTGATATGCTGTCGTTTACCTTTTTTCCAAACTACCAAGTTGTGTGTAGCACATTCCTCATATTTTTAAGGTTGACTCTAACCTGAGAGAGCATTAAAAGCAAAAACTGTACAAATATCCCCCAGACATCACTTTTTGCCACTATACTGTATATTTCACTTCAAATATGTTTTGATATTTTTATCAAACAACAACAACAACAAGACTAAGTAAATACAGGATAGAAAATACCATCAGTACACAACAACAGAAGTCAATAGAAATCAAAGTGGCCACCACGACAGAAAAACAAACGCGAGAGAGAGCGATAGCACGAGAAGAAGATGTCAGAAAGATGGAGGGAGTGACAAGAGAGAATGTGTGAGTGGTGAAATATTATCATCAGGTCAGCGTGAGGAGGGAGTGGGGTCACATAATAAGACTCAATCGCGCTGAGTGAAACATACTGGGAGAAAAATGCTGACGTATTCTCTTCGCTCAATCCAATTCTGGAGGCGCTGGCTCGCTGTCTCTCCCACATTGTTTTATGCACAGTGGTGCGGGTTCCACGGCCCACAAACTTTAGCGCTTTACCGTCCCTCCACGTGTCCATCGATCACAATGAAGGGCTGATGAAGAGACAGCAGGCTGAATGAGTAAAGAACAGTGAAGGAGGGCAGAATCAAACGAGCACCATATCGAAACGGGAGGTCAGAGAAGATGAGCATCAGGGGTAACCTTGTGCATCCCGTTCCCTTATTTACCGCTTCAGCACCACGAGTCTATTTACTGATGCCTTCTCACATAAATACACACAGTAAACAAACAAGATCAACAAAAATAATCAAAAGCTTTCAGGTAGGAAATATGCACAAGCACCATAAAAACTCAAGATCATACACATGGCAAAGCAAAGTATGTTTTTTATTCATTCATTTGTATAGACAACCCTATACAAAGGTATTATTTAAGGTTTTTTCTTTTTAAATTCTGTTGTATTCATTGAAAATGTTGTGTGAGGATTTTCTAATGACTTCAACTGTTACACTGTATAGTATATTCTATCCCCGAACCTTCACCCTACATCTAAACCAAACCTTCACAGATTTGTTTTACATTTTGGCATTTTTACATTTTCAAAAATATTATTAAAGGAGCAATGTGGAGATTTTAGCGACAGCTAGCAATGTTTTCGCTTCTTTGTCAGAGTAGATAATGTATTTACGAAATGTGCTCTGTAGAGCAGTTTGTCCCTTTAGGGCTACTGTAGAAGCAACGTGGCGAATTCCATGTAAGGGGACGCGTGGTGTATGTAGATAGAAATAACTCATTTTAAGGTAATAAAAACATAACACTTCGTTATATGAGGTCATATACACCTCCGAAGACATAGTAATGTGTATTATATTGCATTTCTGTCAATAGATCCTCAAAAAATTACACTTTTACTTCACCCAAAAATAAAAAGTTCTGTCATCATTTACTCACCTTCGAGTTCTGTATCTGTATCTCTATACAAATCTGTATAAATGTCTTTGTTCTGATGAACACAGAGAAAGGTATTTGGAAGAATGCTAATAACCAAACAGCCCTCCGTTTACTCCCTTGCTGTTGTTTTAATTAATCTGATATGCATTTTATTTTGTTTTGTGTATGGTATGTATTATTGTTGTGATTTTGTTGTGAAATTTTGTACGGTCATCTTGGCCAGGACTCCCTTGAAGAAGAAATGTCTTTTGATCTAAATAGGACTTTCCTGGGAAAATAAAGGATAAATAAAAATAGTATGAAAAATAACTTTATCATTCTTTTGTTCTGTTGAACAAGAAGACATTTTGAAGGATGTAGGACAGCAAACAGTTCTGGGGCACTTTTGACTATACCATGGTAGTAATTTTACTACTACTGCAGTCAATGGAGGGCAAAATCTGTCTGGTTATAAGCATTCTTCTAAATATCTTTCTCTGTGTTCATCAGAACAAAGAAATAACTAGACAGATTTGGAACAACTCGAAGGTGAGTAAATGATGACAGAATTTTCAGTTTTGGGTGAAGTAACCCTTCAAGTATGATTTGACACACTCTTTGGGAACCAAAAAAAGTCCCCACAAGGTAAAAAATTTACATTTGGGTCCATCATATGGTTTACCAGAACCACCATAAACACATCTACATAGACAGAGAGACAAAGCGAAAGACTTGTGTGTATATGTGTGTGTATATATATATATAATTACAGTATACTATATACACGTATATATATAAGTCTGGTTCCAAAATGAGATAACTCTTCATACATATATATACTATATATAGACGTTAAGATCTCCCCATCAAAAGAAAGCACATTAAATGTAAGTAAAATGTCTACTTTATGGTTTCAACTAGGTTTTTGGAGAATAAAATGTCAAAATTTGGTTGAAATAATGTTACATTGTCATTTAGTTTAACACAATGTTTATGTACAAATTCAAACAACACGCCTATTCTGACTTCTACATATTAAAATATATTAAGAATAAGGGAGCATATTACATTTATTTGTGCTTTTATTAAAAAATAAAAAAATCTTATTGACAAATGACCAAAACCTAGGATAGTGGCAAATAAAAAAAATGTAAAATTAAAACTAATTAGCATTTGGGGTGAACGTAATTAGTCTTTTAATATGTCATAAATTGTTTTTTTGTTGTAAATATGCCTGACAAGATTGTTACAATGAATGACATTTTAGTCGGCGTCTTCTGTAAATTACGGGAAAATGTTTGATATTTATTTTTTGCTCAGAAAAACAGAAAAAAATGTAATTAAATTAATATATCTATATGTATATAGTGATAAGCGAAGAAACAACCAAGATGTGCTGCAAAAACCTTCTTGTGAGTTAAAACTGCTTCCTTATGCCACGGTTGCAAATGATGCATTCAGGCCTCCGTTACTTTAGTATATATCAAGAGGTGGGAATGTGTCTGTGTGAGAAAGAGAGGCTGAGATTGTACAATTATCTGCCGTGATGTGTTTACTGAGAAATCTAATAACTTTGTCATGGTTTCATTTTAGCGATTACTGTGGTGGAGTGATTCACAACAGTAAAGTGTCCCGGTGCCATCGTATCAACTCTCATTCAGTTGATACACCTCTCATTCAATCTGATTATAAAACTGTAGCTAACTGTTGGAAAATAATAAAGACATGGTATAGACTCAATAGTTTTCATATATGGAATTTGTTATGCCCCAACATTAAACCCAACCGTCACACAACCGGTTGGCATTAATAGTTTTTAAGGTATAGTTCACCAAAAAATGAAAACTCTGTCATCATTTACTCACTTTTATGTCATTTCAAACCTGTATGACTTCTGTAGAACACATAAGAAGATATTTTGAAGAATGTTGTCTAAACAACACCAGTACTCATTGACTGGTCATTGTGTTATAAAATAGAAGTGAATGAGTACCATTGTTCAGTTACCAATATTCTTCAAAATATCTTCTTTTGTGTTCTGCAGAAGAAAGTCATAGATGTTTAAAGTGAGAAGAGGGTGAGTAAACAATGACAGAACTTTCATTTTTGGGTAAACCATCCCTTTAAGGAAAACACGACTAGAAAATCCATCATTTGCTCAGCTTCATGCAATACCAAACCTGCATGACTTTCTTCTGTACAACCAAAATAACCAAACAACATTGGACCCCCACTCAAACAAAACCAATGAGACATTTCTCAGAATATCTTCTTTTGTTTTCCACAGAAGAACGTGTCATGTGCAGTTTTGAATGACATGAGAATGAATAAACAATGACAGAATTTTGGGCGAACTATCCCTTTAAGATCACACGACAGCAAGATGAATACTGCTTACTTCATCTCAGTAAGTCTTGCTATTGGACAATAAAACATTCACACCAGGTAATAATGCATTTCTACAAATTTACAACATAAACAAACTAACCAAAAAATAACACACCATATAAGATACATACTGAGCTCCTCAAATACAACAAAACGTTCACTGACTGCACAACACCAAATACACGCCGCCTTAGCGTGTTTTTGTCTCCAGCCCTTTCACTTCCTATCTCTCTCTCCCACAAACTCTCATTTAGCGAAAACAACAGTTCACGCTACAATGCTACAGATCAGACGTCTCCATGGACCCGCAAACTCATGTTGTGCCAAGCACATCGCTTGTTTCAGATGAGACACAGTCACATCTGACAGTGATGGACGTGACAATGAAATAGACCCATCACGCGTTAGCGAGACCACCACAATCTCAGCAAGCATGTCTGAGTATCGGTAACAAAGAGAGTCAGATTAGAGGGGTAAACTCGGTTAAATCCTCCAAAAGAGGGAAATAGCAGCGGCAGAAATAACCCAGAACAGATCGTCATAGAAGCTCCGACGAAAAAGCGATTAAGCTGTAAAACAGTCCTTTAATAGCTTAAGCCATGTGCTCTATTATTCCCCCTTCCTACACCCACACGCACTGTCTCATATCCGCTGCTCATAGCCCACGCTTAAATACACACACCCGAACACGCGCTCGTACAGTCACGTCACCCGACAGATGGGTTTGGGATCGGTATTTGGTGAAGGCCGCTCTCTCGGTATTTAACTTTATGAAAGGCTTTTTAAATAACAGTTGAGGTCAAAAACCAGGCTAATGCTCCTATAAAGCATCTTAGTTTAAAGTGGCATAGTAGGTTAGTTTTAATTCATTCACCAGACCACAACCATACATGAACTTTCCATTGAGCGACCTCAGCTATTCGAATTTGCTGAACTTAAACTGCTTAGTGGTCAAACTCGTATTGTGTTTTATCTTATTCTTACCAAAGCCTACGTGAAAGATTTGTTGAGGCCGCTCGAGCTGTGAGATCTCACTGCCCTTACAGAAAAGACACACGAAATTCACATGTGCAAAAAACACGTGTGATCACATGTGAAATGTGTGTTTTTGGAACATTTTGGTGTGAATTCCATGTGAATTCCCACGTGACACCCATGGGATAACATGTAAAAACCCATGGGATAACATATGCGACATGTCTCCACATGTCATCACATGTTCTTCACGTCACCACATGTTGCACATGTCATCCCATGGGTTTCACGTGGGAATTCACAAGGAATTCACACCAAAATGTGATCACACGTGTTTTTTTGCACATGTTAAACACATGTTGTATACATGTGATCACATGCGAAAAACATGTAAAAAACATGTGAAATTCATGTGTCTTTTCTGTAAGGGTGTGTTGCACTTTCCAACCACCTATTCATGTTATCCTTTCACCAAGTTCATGAGCAAGAATAACTTTTTTAAAAGTAGAACGCTGTCTGAAAAATCATTTTTCACTTTCTTAAACTTCTGAACTTGTGCTACAGGAAAATGTGATTATTCGAAACTTGCATAAATAGCCTAAGGCATGATCGCGCATGAGATAAATAATAATCTTTAGTCTGAGGCTAATTGCTGTGCACTTGCATCTGCATATTTTTTCTATTCCAATCAAAATAATGTGTTGAAAATGTACAAGACCTTTTGTGATTGACAAAAGATTATAAAAACGCTCAAGTGTAAAACAAGGCTTCAGTTACAGCATTGTCAAGAGTTGCTTTTGAGTTTATACACTCTTAAAAATAAAGGCGCTTCAAACGTTTTTTTTATGCCATAGAATTATAAAAAGTTAAGAAAGAGATGGTTCTTTAAAGAACCTTTGACTAAATGGTTCTTTGTGGAAACAAAAGTGGTTTGTCTATAGGCATCGCCGTGAAGATCCTTTTAAGTACCTATGTTTTTAAGAGTGTAAGTCAAATCTGTTTCATCTACATAACATTATCAAAAGAAAAAAACATTTTAGCAGTGACCTAGAAATATTCTTTTATATTAAATACAACGTTTAAAATTTTAATTTGACCATTTTCACATTCCTAAGACTTTATCTTTAAGATCAACTGCAGATTTTCAATGTCAGTCTCGCACGTTACCAAAGCCAAATGTACTGCTCGTGTTTCCTCTAATAGACATTTCTCTTTTTTTGGCACAGAGTTAAAAGACACATTCTTTAAGACTTTCTCATTAATGATTGACAGCATCTGTTCTCTCTCCCATGCTCAGGTGCGAGTCATTAGCTCAGCTCTGGATTTCACCTTTCCCACTTTGAAAGCACTTAAAAGTCAGCTGAGTGGCCTCACGGCACACGCGAGGCTGCCTCGCCAAACCTCCGTTAAGGGGCTTTTCCTCAAGGCGCCCTCGCTTTCCTGAAGTCATCATTGCTTGTTCTCCCATTCCCTTGACTTCCTCTCTCTGCCTGTGAAAGTGTCCGCAGAGACCGCGGCTGGATAGCCGGCCCACCCTCCACCTGTGAGTCACAGAGCTGCGGGCTCACAGCCCCCCGAGGAGAGCCTGGGGAAAGAAAATCTCGCTAACAGATGGAATCTATTGTCTAGAGGCAGACTTGAATAAAAGAGGAGAGTGGTGGAACTCAAGGGTGTAAATGTGTGCGTGTGTGTGTGTGTGTGTGTGTGTGTGTGTGTGTGTGTGTAAGAGAGAGAAGGAGGGGATGTTAACACTCATGGTTTAAAGCTGCTGGTTTTTTAGGGTGGCGTGGGTGGGCCAGGAGGGGATTTCAGTTAACAGAGCCACTTAGATTGTTGCCGCGTTTGGGTTTTAATGAACCTTTTAGTCAATGGACTTAATGAGCTGTAGACTTGAGGCCAAAAGCACTACGCACAAACACACAACACTAAAGTCAACACCATACTCTCTTCTTCTTTGGTATGATGGAGGTCAAGGTAGGCCTGCTGTGTTGCCATTCTGTTTTTCTTTCCGCGCAACTCTCTGTATTAATAAAAGAACGTCTGAGAGCCTCTGCTGCCGATTCACAACCCTTTTATTGTCATGATGCAAAAAGAAAATGGCCATCTAGACGTGCCGTCTTACAGTCCTTTGATATGGCCTTTTTCTCAGCAACATTAAAGAGAAAAATTCTTAACACGTACAAGAAGCATTCTGAACCCTGATCGCAGGTTTACTGTCTCTTGTGCAAGGACCTCATCATTTGGCAACACAAACCAGGGCAGACAAAGAAAAAGAGAGTGTGTGTGTGTGGTACTCTATTAAACTCACAAAGCTGCTAATTAACCAGACCTTTTGTGTACGTCTATAGAAGCCGTATAAACCAGCCCGCCTCAATGTGGAGAGGAATGCGAAGGGAATGCGTGCTTCTGAATGGGTCACAGAGAAAGCACAAAGAATGTCCCACTTCAAAACATCACCTCTATAACCAGCTAATATTCGTGCGGGTACACCATCACAATCCTTAAGAAAAGAAAGAGCAAATCAAGTGCCATTGCAAATATATAAAAACACATGGACACATGCTGGTGAGCTCATTGCTTTGATGCCTGTTCAAACCAAATAATCCAAAATCTGTAGATGAGCGCAAACATGAGTGGAAGAATGTGTGTTCACAAATGATATTCATAAGAATGAGTGTTGTTTGATATATTCTGCTCTCTGTACTTAAATTCATAAACGGCTTTGACTTTAGGGCCTAGAACAGAACTGCAACTTTGTATATACAAGTTCTATAGATAGACAGACAGACAGACGGGCATAAATAGATAGACAGACAGACAGACGGGCATAGACAGACAGATAGATAGATAGATACAGTAGATAGATAGATAGATAGATAGATAGACATAGACAGGCAGGCAGACAGACAAACGGGCATAAATAGATAGATAGACAGACAGACAGGCATAGACAGACAGACAGACAGGCAGGCATAGATAGACAGACACAAACAGATACACAGATAGACAGAACGATAGATAGACAAACAGACAGACAGACAGATAGATGCAAGCATAGATCATAGACAGACAGACAGATAGACCAACAGACATAGACAGGCAGACAGACAGATAGATAGACGGGTATAAATAGATAGACAGACGGACAGACAGTCAGACGGGCATAGACAGACAGACAGACAGACACAAATAGATATACAGACAAATAGATAGACATAAACATAGATAGACAGACAGACAGACCAACAGATATAGATAGACAGACAGGCAGACAGACAGACAGACAGATGCAAGCATATATCATAGACAGACAGGGAGACAGACAGACAGATAGACCAACAGACATAGAAAGATAGACAGACAGATGCAAGCATAGGAGACAGACAGACAGATAGATGCAAGCATAGATCACAGACAGACAGACAGACGGAAATACAGTAGATATACACAGATAGACAGACAAATCGATAGACAGAAAGATACTGTAGATAGACAGATAGACGGACACACAGACATAAATAGATAGACATACAGACAGACAGACATAGATCACAGATAGACAGACAGATGGAGAGACAGACCAACATGTGTGAATGGCATTTTTTAATTAGAAAGGATGCAGGAAAAACATTGAGTCATGATCCCATCAGAGGGAGGAATAAAGAGGAGGAGGAGGGGAGGATGTATGTTTTTCACAAGGAACGAGTCTGAACTCTCCTGTCTGAGCGAGCCATTCATTACCAGCCTTATTACAGTAAACACAGAGTTTATTATAAAATAACACGCACAACGCCCGTCACACAGAGACAACATGCTTGTGTATAATCACACAAACAAGAACATGCGAATACACTGCAATGTCATGCACCTCGCTGACGCCAACAAGTGCAAGATGTAATTTTACTGCTATCTGTCCAATCATCCTAATGTTCTTAAACATATCGAACCATCTATATTTATGTTTCATGCATAACACGACAACACCTTAATAGACACAAACACAACATTTATGAATTCTTATCTATAGAACATATGCTTGCATTCTTAACCATATTGGCCTTGTGAACACTTTCTTGTTTATGTAAAACACACCTGCACAATGTTATGGTGTTATGGGAGGTTGCTGACTAACCACATCTGGCTTGAGATTCGCGTCTCATCGCAAATGGGAGATGTTTCATACGTGTCGTCTGCAATGACAAAAACATATATCTGGTCGCAAAAAAAAGTAATAGCACACTTCTTTGCACAATTTGATGTATCATCCATATAACTTTTTTATTGAACTCGTCATTAGAGAAGTGGGTGCAACAATATTGAAACCAACATTTGATGAGACTTTCCACTGGAGACATATTGTCCCTACAGTGACTGCAAAACCTGCCCGCACATGTAAATCTAATACAGGTAAAACACAAACCACAAACCTCATCTAATGATTTTCAGTTAGAATGTGGTTTCTATAGATTATGTTTCTCTCTCTCTCTCTCTCTCTCTCTGAGAGCAAAACACTATCTGGTTTCATGCGCTCTCATTTAAATACCCTTGATTATTTCTCATGCTTAATACTTAAGGCCATCCAGCCACCGCGCGCGCGTGTGCGTAGCAGTTTGCTTTCGTGAGATAGATGGAATGCTGCGAGCTCAGAGTTGCCTGCTCGACATTCCTTCACAACCCTAAGACTAATTGATTGGGGTGTCAGTGTGTGTGTATGAGGGATGGAGTGTGAGGGTGCATGTCTGCCAGATGGTTGAGGGATTGCAGTTCGATTAGTGTGAATGGGCCAGAAGCATGAGCCCAGCTATTTTGTGCTCCAAGTGTTGTGTGTAATGCAGAGATCTTAAAACCCAACACATCCTCACTCCCGACTCGTCACATATTTACGCTCGGTCAGCGCCCTTCGGCGTCATTTTTGAACGAACGCGCAGGGTACCCCTTTAGCGTCATTTTTTGACGTGAAGGTGGCGCAAATTTTACCATCATTGTGAAAATGTTAATTAGATATAATTTGCAATGATGATGTTTAATTTAAGTTTTATGGCCAGGATAATTGCATTTCCATGACGCTATTCAGGCCGTTTGAGCAAGTAATGTAACCGTTTATTTATCGTACTATAAAACACAAGATACAAGCAGTCACAATGTCGTTCAAAAATACAGATATTCCAAGGGTACCAACGCGAAACAGATTTTATGAGGAACAGATGCGAAATCGATCGCCGTCTGCAGTAAATCTCAGATCCGGTGAACAACGACATTCAAAAGTTGCCGCCAGAGGAAGTTACGTCAGCTTTGATTCCATTGGCTCTCCCGTGTCCCGTGACCGTTCTCGTCATTTCGTTGGCTTTGAACGTGAAACGGTATTGGCTCCCGCGATCGACTGCATCTACCTGTTCCGGTTTATCTTTTGACCTCATGCATTCACGGACACGCACGGCATCTTCGTGTAACGTTATCTTACGGCTTCGGTGCGAAAAGTTCTGCGAAACGAGTTGTTTGTAATACTTTTGGTCAGTTTGTGCAATAAATACCTGTGACCCTACTTTTATTCGCGTGTTGTGTTTTATATGGTTGAGAAATGTTTAGGGTTAGGTGCTACAAAATATTAAAACCATAAATAATAATGAAATGCTAAGAATTGCACGCATCTCGGTCTGGAGCATTTAGCTAACAGCAACGCAGTTCCCTGTTCGTCGAAAAACGATGCCAAAGCGTTCAAAAGTGGCGCTGACCGAGTGATAACGGGTTGTGAAACCTTAACCTCGGTCTAAAACATGAATTTATCATTAACAGCTATCGCACAGCAAATTACCTTCAGCCAGTGGTCTTTGACACGTGCAGTTATTCAAACGCTCTCGCCACGAAAAACAACCATATTGTTACTTGAAATAATGGTATCATGACTTTCTATCTATCTTCAGCTCTCGGCGGCTATTACATCACCGGATGTAACCATGACGATCGATATGCAATTACACCAATTTCGTTGTCAACCAGAAACAACAAAAGGAGTTAACTGCAACATATGTGCACCTTGGGGTCTCAAGGGTTAAATAAGTCATTTAAAACCGCTCATGAGCCACCGTAGAATAGAAGACACGGATGGGTCGTGTAATTATTTTAATTGTCCACAATTAGCCTCAACAATATGCTTCAGCGTTACCTCTCCCTACAGGGCGCTTTTAATTGTTTTGGAATAAAAACCTCACCCGGGTTTTTTGCAAATGCAGCATTTGATTGATGATTGTGTTCTCTCAAAATAGCAATTCTTTGTTTTACACATCCAAGATCGTTTTCCTCCAGACGGTAAATTTAGATGTGCCACGCTGTCTCTGATTAGATGGTGAGTACAGGTAATTTCACCTCGCTTTCAAACACGCTGTTCGAGTAAATATAATGCCTTCAGAGTGATGTCCGCGATGTACTCTGGCAGACTTTTGCTCGCTTGGCGAAATGAGCTTTCCTGACCGTACCTTTCAGCGCGGATCTCTTTGTTAAAGAGCATTTTACCTGTCTCCCTCCATCTCTGTTGCTGTCATTAAGTGTCATTAGAGGTTAGCCATCTGTGGCGCTGCTACAGCGCGAGTCGTGAAGACCTGAGAGATTCGCCTGTATATGTTCTGGGCTGGAGGCGGTGGGGGTCCCACATGCTCCATTGTTTCTGAGCGCCAGCCTGCCCCGCAGCCTTCATGGAACAGACTGGATCATATTTAACTAATGGTTCTCTTCTGGTGGCTTCAGCTCCCTCTCTTGCTCCCTCCTGAAGTTAATGACTCAAAAATAGAGGCAGAAAAAGCAGCTGAAAGGAAAAAAAGAGAGAGACAATAAAGAGTGAAAAACTGTTGATGTCCACATGTTAATCTACATGTGTGTTAAATGCAGACATCTAATAGACGTCTGCCAAATCTTTGTGTGCTATCAGGGTTAAGGAAAAGAAAAGTCAAGAAATGTGAAGAAACGAGGGTTTCAGAAGAACAGCAGCCCCCCAAAAAAGTTTCCAAACAACATCGTTGGTGTGGTGATTTACCTGTGCACGTTATTGCCATTTTTGTCTTTTGTTTCGTAAAAATCGGAGAAGTTGTACACTCCACAAATGTCTCACAAAGTGGTTCGCTGGATCTCAGGCAACGTTTACACGACAATGATGTCTGACGTTCACACAGAACCGCAAAAAAACGCTGTACTGTTGTAAAAGCGGCAAGCCAGACAAGTATTGGGCGAACGCAACACGTAATGCATATGTGCACGATGTCCCCATTTTCACAAATGTGCGTTTTTAAAAACATGCAAACTCAGTTATCCCTAATACAGTACCACGCTCCATGGACGCATGGGATGGAGGAGAGCTGGGTAAATAAAAACTGACTGTAAGAATGCTGACACAGTGACGAGGTAAAACTTTGCTAGTTCAAATATGTATCTTGGTCATGCCAATAAAGCTAATTGAATCTGAAATTGAATTTAGCTAGAGGCACAGAAGAACGAGAAAGTGAGAGTGTGTATACACACGTGGCGAGCCAAACACTGGTAGTTATGCCCCTGCCATGAATTAAAGTCACAAGTGCTCAGAGGCAAATGCAGTATTAGTCACTTAAATAATCAATCACGCTATAAGCCATCTAGTGATGACCCATTTTTAATTCCCACTAGCAACAAAAATAAAGCAAAGATCTTGTTTTTCCGCAATAAAAAGTGGTTAAAATTAGAGGGGAGTGTTTGTTGTTCGGGGTCTGCCGGGTCAAACAAACTCATCTGTTATCTAAATTCCCAGGGTAAATGATGGGGAATTCCTGTCTCTCCACACCTATTTTGCTCTCAGTAGTCATGCAGAGAAAAAGAGAATAGAGGAGGCTATGATGTGTCCCCAAAGGTCTGCAGGAACCTGTCCTGGAGAAATATGAGGCCCATATGTAATGTGTCCCCGGTGAAAGGAGATCTCCTGCCGTGCTCCTCCTGGCTTTGATGCACACCACTACAAAAGCAGATGGTTCTTGCCCTCAACTCTCAGCTCCCGGCCCCCACCCCACCCTACCCGTGAAGACAATCCCGTGCACCGCTATTAGCCCCCTGCCTGCGCTGGCTTTCTATTCCTCTACAGCCTCATGCGTCTTTCAGGCCACTGGCCAGAACCCAGGGGGCTGCTGGTGCAAAGCAACCTAGTCAAGCATTCACCATCGCTGGCTGGCTTTGAATGGAAGTCAACTGAGTGAAAAAGACATGTTTTGAGAGGACAGAGCGGAAAAGCAAAAAAAGCAGGTGAGGCGAAATCGATGAACCTTTTTCCCCCGCCAATACCTCATTCACAGCTCACAGGTTACAAAGCAGCAGCGACGGCAGGCGGTGCGGAATTTTACGCATGCTTGTTCGGCCCGTCAAAGGTCGGCGGTCGGGAAACCTTCAAGGAAAGGTCTGAGAAAACAAGATCAAAGATGGTGACACTCCACAGTGACGCTTTAGCACTCTGCTTTTCTTTAAGACTAATCTACCGGTCATTGCACTTGAGCGATTCTGGAACCCAGCGGTGCAATCAAAGCTACAAAGAAGTCCTGCAAATGACCTCGGAAACCTCACCATTGTTGATATCTCTGCTTGAACCCACGCAATCTCCTGAGCTCTCATTGGCACAAGCCAATTAACGTCTCGCTCTTAATTGATTACACGGCGATAGTTTATTCAGTTATCAAATAAATACAAGAACGAAGAGTTGAACTTAGGCTAAAGGAAGTTTCCCAAATGAGCTCCTCTGAGGTTTTCTCATAGAAAGGTTCAAACGGTTGTTTGGGAAGAGTAAAAAAACCTTACAATATACAGCGAATAGTGCTGACAGGTCTGTTTGGCCGCACCGCTCCACATTTCACCCCTCGAGTTCAAAACCTGCATTATGGGCAGAAAGAATTTAAAAAGTCCTGTGAATAGCCATCGACAGGAGACTCTCCCGGCTGGTTTGGTCAGATCTTCCATCCTCCTCACAGAAACGTGCTCTTAGATCACGATGGGATTTGTTAGCTTTACTTCTTACTCCGATATGCCTGTGGCACTGAGGTGAAAGGCAACCCTTGGTGCTATGCTTCAACAATCTTTTCCCTCATCCAGTTTGTTTACTGTACCACGGAGGGATAACCCCCTTCAACTTTAGCAGTTGGCTTAAAAATAAATAAACCAGTATGCTAGCAGGCTAATTTCCCTGGGCGGTGCGCTAGCCTGGCCTCATCGTGTTGAGCGGCTAACGCAAACAAGTAGTGATAATATGTTCTAGAGACAAAGCCTGTGATGAACTGTCGGCTCGGTTGCCAAATACTCAGATAAATCTCAAATTAAAATAAATGACGTAATACAGCACAGGTTTATTTACGCACACACACACACACACACGCACACACACACACACTGTATATATACTTTTACATTATAATTAAAGTCTTGGAGATGTTTATTTAACATTTGATTTAGCTCTAATTGTTCTAAAATTTGTGTAGTGTCGGAAAAACTAAAATAGGATGTGTTTCTCAACCTCCCATTTGTTTTACATATTGCAAATAAATCTAAAATATATTTTAAAATATATAGAATACATTGTTAATAATAGTATATTTTCATAATATTGAAAATATAAGCACTTGGATATGGAAATGTATTTAAAATATTGCATTTTATTTTCGAACATATTCCCATATATTTTTATTTCGTAAGGAATATGAAAGCTACTGTGAAATGACAATCTAATAATAAAACTGTCAAGCTACCAAAAACACAAATGTTCAAATTACGTTCAAAACTCATTGATATTTAACACCAGACGTAAACACTTTTGATATTGGACAAAGTCAATGACAGCTCATTATTCAGCATTCACCCCGATTTAACACCAAAAGAATGTCGATAACCATCAAAGGATTAGTGTAAATCTACCCATTCTACTGGTTAACTTTTCTGTAGAATCCCGGATGAGTGATGTCCATCCGGTTCCTCCCTCCTGCCGACGAACGGAACAATCCGTGCGGTGGGAGGGCTTTGTGGAGAGGAGAACTGTGAAAGCTCTGCAGGATAGTGAGAGCTCCACCGGAGGAGAGAGAGGATGGACAAAAGTATGCTGTGAAAAGAGCTTCGTCTTTTTGACAGGCCCAGCATGTTGTGAAGGCCTCGCTCCAGATGGTGATGTCTCCACTGACGGCTGGGGGGCTCTGGACTCTTTCTCTATGGCTGTCAGCTGGGCTTTCCTTCTCCTGCCTCGTCCCTGTGATTCCACCCTACAGGGTTCCAGTAATAAGATAATTCACACAGTATTCAGCATGCTGGTCTCAAATCACCATAACCATCCAACATCCCAGTCATCATATCCAAGTCTGTCGGAAAGCATGTGTGGGACTTGTACAGCACTATTCAATCACAAGACAGGCTTA
Source organism: Triplophysa rosa (assembly GCF_024868665.1). NCBI lineage: Eukaryota > Metazoa > Chordata > Actinopteri > Cypriniformes > Nemacheilidae > Triplophysa > Triplophysa rosa. The sequence goes on along the minus strand of NC_079903.1, from coordinate 21,225,436 downwards.
GAGTATTTTGTATTTGTTTAGTATGTACCTCAAGGAAAGGTCAGGATGTCCTCAAAGTTCTCCGGTCTGTCAAGAGCAGCACAAACTTCAGCGCATGTCACCGGTGATGGGGTAAGGCAGGGTGAAAAATCTTTCTGTTCTCCTAGAGTAGTACTGAAGAAGACAACACATCAATAGTAGCAGATTCAAACAACAATGAACCAAAACGACTGATTCAACATTGATTTAGTTGAATAGACAAACTCGGTACTGAGTTGAGTAGTTTTAGATAAACCCTTTCGATTAATGCAACACTAGAACAGGTTTTAAAGGTACAATTTAAATGTATAGTACTTTTCAGTGTAGGGGTGTCACAATATACTGCTATTGGCATTAATCGTGATATCTCAAAAATTGTGATATCGTCATACTACTACACATGATAATTTCGTAAAAAATGTAGCGCCCGTTTAAAGTTTAGACTTAAGAGCCACAACGGTTACAAACTCTGGAATTTGACTGATTGCATTATTCTGTTTTTAATCGATAGATATCACGATATTATTGTTATCGTGGGGGGTTTTGGCCACTATAATCATGCAGTGAAACTTTGATATCGTGAAAGCCCATTCACGTGAAACCCATTGCATGCTGGCCAAGCCTAAAAACCCAACCCTAGACTTCATTGGTAAAAAAGTCACAACCATATTTAGCACCACTGAGTATATACGTGTATATGTGTAGAAGTCTGTGTAAGTATTAAAAGTTTACCCCAACTAATAATCCAAATATAAAATAAATGACAATCTTTTGACCTTTTATATAAGCCATGGCCAGTCTTCACAGAGACCTGGCCAACACCTGGTGTTCCCCTATCTGCCTGTTCAAAGTTACAGTGGTGTGTGGGTGGTTTTTCATGTCCTGACCTACTTTGCTGTGACATTGGTGGAAGGGCACATGAAAGGTAAGGATCTCCCTAAAGACCTGAGGTTATGCGGAAGCTAGACGGCACAGGTCACTGCCGCCTGGTCAAGGCACTGAAGCAGAAAGGAACAAATTTAGACACACACACATATTAAAAACCCACATATGGACGACGCCTCACACATACTAACATTGACACAAGACATAGAAAGAATAGATTTGTCAATTTTGCGACGAATTATGAGTTGCAAAACTTGGTTGCTTACCAGTCCAAGTCAAACCCATCAGGTCAAAATCTTAAGCCTGTTATGTGCTTGCAACACACATTTCAAACACATACGAACTTTTATTCAAGTTCATATGGCCTCAGTGGATTCAGGGGTGGCCAAACGTACAACTCAAAAATCCCCAAGATATGAAAAATATTGTTTCCCTGACCCCAGGGTTGTGTCGTTGAGGAGTCACCCAATAAAAAGCACACGTGTCTCCCAAGAACCGAGACTAAAAACTCCTAAACTCACATAACATCACGGCAGTTAACATAGAGAGAGCTTCTAATATATAGAGTGAAAAAGACATGTGCTGGATAGGCTGTATGTCATTTTGAAAGGGAGAGAGAGTGGAAGCATTGTTAAGAGTGACTTAAAGGAAATTGCTACGTTGAGGACAGAGAGAAAGCGAGAGATTGAGAGTTTGAAACTATGGAATAGAAAGCAAGAGACAGCCAGAATGAATGACAAAGATAAGGAGAACGAAATAAGATATATTGTTGAGCTGTCAGTGGAAACATTAAAAACATGTGCGAAAGAACAGACCAACGCGGAACAGAGAGAGAGAGAGAGCGATGAGAATATTCTGTTTGAGGGACAATTACACCAGTTGTGTGAAAGGAATAAAAGGAAAGAGCGATGGAGGGAGAGCGAGAGTGTCTCGTGGACTTCTTGACAGTGTTAACTATAGTCTTTAACTTGCAACCAGATGGCTCTTTAAGACCTGACCGACTGCAACACTAACAGAATCATTTTACATCTTACGGTCCCTGTTAGGTGTGAAACAGTGGTTCTGAACTGGTTTTTGCTTTTGTAAAAGAGATTTTACAATTGAGACGAAGCATAGTCTGCAATTTGCTAAATCAATAACAAGACATACGACACGATCTCACGGGAATTCGTAATTTTTATGAAAGGTGGCTAATTCGTATGAATTCGTACGATCTTATAAGTATGTTTTAGCACGATTTGCTTTTGCACCAGTGACGTGAGGTTTAGGGGTGGCATTAGGGGAGGGGCTTAAAGTGAAAATTAAAAGAATGTTGTTGACCGGCACCCATTGACTTGCATTGGTTTTGTGCCCGTGCAATAGAAGTGAATGGGTGACAGCTCTGTTCGGTTACCCACTTTCGTCAAAATATCTTCTTTTGTGTTCTGCGGAAGAAAGAAAGTCATACAGGTTCGAAACGACAAGCTGCTAAGTAAATGATGAGAGAATTTTCATTTTTGGGTGAACTATCCCTTCAAGTATTGCTTTTTGTAATAATCATATGTTTTTGCACGATTCACATTGTACAAATTCATACGAATTAGCCACCTAATAGAATAGTTACAAATTCCCATTAAATCGGGTTAAGACATAAGCCGAACAGAAATGGTTAACGTTTTCTTTTAACTTGCGTATTTTTTCATGGTTTTCATGCGGACATTGGGCTTATTTGGTTAGATGAATTAAGAGCAAAATAAAGCATGACCTTTCAGTCAGAAATTACATTTTTATAGCACATTAAAAACAGCACTTGTTGACCAAATGCTGAACAAATAAGAGCAATTAAAAGCAATGACAAACAGTTAAAACATGAAGAGTTTAAAAAAGACAACATCTTTAGCGAACAACGAGAAAAAAGCATTTTCTCTATTATTAAAGCTGCTAGAAAACAAAGTCTGTTCACGGAAGTCGTGCCACTCGGCGGCCATGTTTGCAACGCCTCCAGGCAGCTATTTACGACAACAGGCATATATTTCTAAAATCGTTGGCAGAAATCAGAATTAAAGAGAACACTTCCGATCAATAATTAAACCTCACGTAAACTGTACCATAACTTTGGTTTGCTAAGCTTAAGCGATGAATTTCTCCCCATTCATTGTAATGGCAGTGGATGGGGAGTCTTGTTAATCCATGTGGTCTTGTTAATAGCTTTTATCTTTGTAGAAACTAAGTTTCCGCCCAATAAATGTTATTTTACAGACGTTATTACTTAAGTTGATCCAATTAAAAAATTTGTTTAAGTCATCTTAAATGTAACACTGCCTCAAACTTATTTCTGTGTATTGCTTTATTCCAACACGTGTCAGACAGCAATTCATAAAGCAATGCAAATAATCACAAAATGGAGCTGTTGACAGTTCTTTCAGAGCAACAATTCAAAGAAAATCTTGCTGAGCGAGTTAAAAGTGGACACCTTTTTAACTAACGGCCTAAATAACACCACAACACGATTGACGGCAACTCCATCGCACTCTTAAATGAGGCTTTTTACCTCCAGTAAGCTCAACGGGGCCGCGCTCGCAATGTGCCGGCCAACAATTCTCATCTGCATTTAAATACTTGCGTAAAGTATGTTTCTGGACTTATTCACCGTCCCGCTCTTTCGTTTTACCGTCCTCTCTCTCTCCCCGGGGAGCTCTGCTAAATGCTGTCACCACAGCGACCTGATGGAACATCGCCATAAAACCAGACACACACCCACCCCATCTCTCTCTCTCTTTCTCGGAAAAGACCGCACAAACAACAGCTTTCAAGAGGTACGAGCTCAGCTGCAGAGACGCAGTAAGAGGTGGCGCACAGGGAGAGGGAGTCCGGGAGAGACAGACAGGGCACTTTTGAGGAAGAAATGCAGTCCCAGCAGCCATTATGGAAAGAGCACCTGCAGTCTCAAAGTACCATCCAACAAAATGGCCCCATGTGGTCTGATGACACACAAAGCTTCCTTTGCACGGAGAATACGGAGCTCACGCAGTGGAGGAAAATATTATAGATTTAAAGGCATCATGCGTGTCCAAAACTGAAGCTCTTGTTCTTTTTGAGAGATAGATTCCATTTCAAGTTGGTTTTATACAGTAGATCATCTCGGCATCTCAGGCGTGCAGTGCATTTTTATTAATGTTATACTTTGGGAAAGATGTTTCTTTCTTTGCCAGTGTAATGTGCAAAGAGAACGAAGCAATTCGCAGCTTGATATTCCTGAACACTACACACGGAGGCTATGTGCCACTTTTAATATTGTTCGCCTGAGCATATTGACTCGGGGTCAGGACAACCTGTTCAGCCACTTTAAAGAGATGGCTCAATGAAAAATGAAGATTCTTTGTTTATTTGTTTACCCTCATGTCATTCCAAACACAAAAGAATATATTTTAAAGAATGTTGGTAACCAAAAACATTGGCCCCCGTTCACTTACATTACATTTCTTAAAATGTCTTCTTTTGTGTTCTGCAGAAGAAAGAAACGCGTACGGGTTTAGGTGACAGAATCTCCCATTGGTTTAAATGTAAACACAAATAATAATGATTTCATGTATACTTGCCTTTCATTTACGGTTTCATTCGCATATACTGTGTAATAATCGTTCTCTTCCCCTCTCTGTCTTCTTACATTTAAAACACTTTCTATTTTCTTTTGTAAATCTACAAGTGACATTCTTGATAAAAGATGCTCTCGCCCTCTCTGACGTATCCTTGGTAACCTGATATGGTGTCCAATTTTATGACGATAAAATATACCACATCTGAGTTTTTTCATTACGACCTAATTTAGCGATGGTTTACAAACTCGTCTTCATAAAAAGCAATTCCCTTCTCTGTAAATTGGTAAATAAACAGCGAATCTTAACCAAGAAACAAAAAAAGTGAAAAGGCCTGATGGTAATGAAATCAGTAAATCTAGTTACATCACTAACACTTTCTTATTTTTGTAAGCACTCTTTTCAGAAAGCCTGGGAGCTCACCCACATGTTCCAGGTCTCAGAGAGGTCTCTCGGGTGGGTGGGGGCATGACGGGCATGTTAGTGTGTGTGTGCGCGCAGGGGGGACGGAAGCATAAAAGCCCTTTTCTTCTCCACCTCCTCGCCCTTTCTTCTTTCGGACGAGAGACAAGGGGTTGCCAAGGCGATGAGGTTGGTGGTTCTCCCACTGCGTGGTCTGGGAAGAGCAGCAGCTTGTTCTGACATTTACTGAGGGCGTTCGAGCCACGCAACCTTCAGAGAGAGAAAAAGAATGAGAGAGAGACCGAGAAGAGAAGGGGAGGGGTTCTGCACCTGGAACATCAGGAGAGCGCTGTTTCCTTCTGCTGCGAGACAGCTGTGAGCGTTCCCTTCATCTGCTTCATTTCCACGTCTGCGCTATAGTTCTTTTCTCTTAAGTTCGTCTGGAGAGCTCTATCATTCACTCGATCAGAACGTCGCCCTGCCTCTTTTCTCATCTTCTCTCGTTCGCTCTCTTTCAGACCCTTCACGTCGTCAGTCTCACAATTATCAGATCTTCACTTTATCCAAACTAAACCCCGGGGAGCCGATTCAGTGCAATGTCAATAGAGCTCTGGTTGTCGTTCACATTCATAATGCAGGCCTTTATATAATATATCACATAAACAAATGGATGACATTTTTATTCTGTTTGACATACTATACTAAAACCTTTTTCTCTCACACTATGTCTACACACTATGTCACACTATTACACTATGTAATAATAGCCTATATTATGTTTTATTATAGTGGTGAGAATGAGAATATTTATCATTAATGAGAATTCATTTTGATGGTCCTAAAAAGCTTTATGATTTAGCATTTCTCTCTTGAGTTTTGAAGTTTCGAAAACTCTTGAGTAATTCAACTATGGCTTTTTTTACTTTTTCATGGAAAGTACATGATAAGCAATATACATGCGCGCTTACCTCATACAGTATGTTATAGACGATTTCATCGGATGCAAGCACCTGGCCCGAAGTAAACTTTTGTTAAAGTCTGTGTTTGTTTATCGGTCTGGCTAGTGCAATAATATTTATGTTATATTATATTTCAATTATATTCATATTTTATTGTGTAATAATTGTATTTAATACACAATTTGTTGATTTTTTTTTAAATAAGCAATTTGTTGAATGGGTCGTGTAACTTTGTTAGCCAAGTAACGGTTCTTCTACTGGTAACCCAAATGAACACTGGCTAGCTAAATTTATTTACTTGATATTTCTTTTGCTTGTTTTCAGAAATAATCTACAGGTACTCTATTCTTGTACCGGAAGTTAAGTTTGGGCCAGAAAAGTGTGCATGTGAAGTAACGCTTGTTTATGTTGTTGTTACACACTCATCAGGACTGGAATTGTTTATAAAGTGCATGATTTTTCTTCTTTCCTGTAACGTGGTACAATTTTGTGTATCGTCCGTTGCAATTAAATACCTATATTTAAAGCATTCCTGTCTAATTCACGATAATATAAAATATGATTTTGATATGACTTCTATTATTAACCTCAGGAAAGTAATAAGTGCAACAAGGTAACACGCAGGCGTTGTTCTTTCTGTTCATTTTTGCGAGACAGAAAGGGTCCACACAAGCCTCCCCCCCGAGCGGTGTCTTGCTACGTGCATCACATAAACACCATCAAAAAGAGGCCGGCGACGAGGGTAGCCGACGGAAGCCACAACACTCCATGCCTGCGCTATCATACTGCATTCAAACAGAATCTGTGTTTGCAGTTAAAAGGAGCCCGGCACATCTCTCAGGCCCCCGTATCAGCAAACCGCCACGAAAAGAGAGAGAACCTGTCACAATGTCGTCTGAACAGCCTATTCTGCACAATCAATTCAGAAGTGCCAAAACATTTCTTTCTTCTTCCTTTCATTCATCTTTTCAAATAATGAAACTCTTTGTGCGTGTGTTTTGAACATGCCATATGAGGAAAGCGCTCAATACGATGTCGCGCGCATACTTTCAGGCTGATATCAGAGATGCCGAGCGTCGCTCATTAAATGGGCAGCATTCTGCATTGCCGGTCCATAGGCCACGCGGTTCTTTATGAACTTGAGACGAAGAATATGCTAATGGAGATTTTATAAGCAGAGAAAGTGATCGAGAGAGTGATTAAGAGAGAAGATGAGTGGAAAGTTTAAAGCACACAACTTCACCAGCCTTTGCAAATGAGACTTTTTTTACACTATCTCGCCACAGCCGTCAACGGGGCTCGGATCTCAGCTAGCAGTCTGTGATTACCAAGGGAGTTAAACGAGGATGTTTAAAGGAATGCAAATGCTGAGAGATGAAGCCCTCCCCCCCCGTACGGTGAAAATAAACCAAATAACCAAGTCTATATTTCTGTACCAAGTGAAACGTATCGTTTTGAAATGTGTTAACATCTGTACCATAAGATAACGTTCTTGGATTCTAAACAGAATATGATGCGAGAACATGCGTCTTAATGTTTTCGAGTTGTCAAGTTTTGTTTGCCTTTGTTCGTGCCCTCAAGGACCGCTGTGACACATGACAGTGTGTCTGTACGCTAGTTAGCGAAATATATTCTGACACAACATGTGTTTTTTTGCTCCTTAAAAACAGAAGAGGGGGTATTAGCTGATCCTCACCTTCAAGAGAACAGAGCTTGGGTTTCTCAATCTTTTCCGTCCACTACGTGAGACAAACCAGACTGAAACAAGCCCCCCGAGGAGACCCTCACTCTCTAAGACTGGCGATTACTTCCAGAGCTCTAAATTATGGTAAAATATTCATCTCCGAAAGCATGGTGATTATTTAGAGTTGCACGGCAACCGTTTTAGATTTCTATAACTTGCCGTTTTATGCAAAAGGGCTTCATTTTTCATTTTGCTTTTCTTCCCGACTCTGCTCCCCCCCCCTTCTGAAGCAAGTTAAGAGCAGTGGTGGCAGATAAGAGCTGGTTTAGCCTGAAAGACAAGAGGAGAATTAGGAATTACAGATCTTTTCATATTTTTTCAGTTATGTTAATACGACCTTGGTGTATGAATAAAAAATATGGAAAGACAAAAATGTGAAATTACAGAAATTTGGTTGAAAGAAAGAAAGAAAGAAAGAAAGAAAGAAAGAAAGAAAGAAAGAAAGAAAGAAAGAAAAAGCATGACATAAATCGTAGTAGCAATTTTGCTAAATTGCAGAAGAGGGAGAAATTATATGCAGCATGCATAAATTCCCACATACTTTTTCCTCTTTCTCTTTAAATTGCCGTGGTATCATCAAGATGAGAGATTCTTTTAAAGACTACATCTTCCCCCCATGAAAGCCATCAAACTAGAATGACTCACATTTATCTTATCCAGCAGAACAATAAAAAAAGATCTTCTATGCAGTCAATGTACAGTACAGTATCATTTCATTTTGCCGGGCCTGTGCAGATGGGGATTTTTCTAGAATTAACATGCATTATTTATTGGACATTACCTGTCTTCAGTTCAGCTTGGAGGAGAGCAGTCTGATGATAATGAAGCCGTTAATTGAAGCTACTCCTAGCTCCGCCCGCCTTGGTTACTGTTGCTAGGTCTGAAAATCTGTTCAGAAAATGCTTAGTTTATTGTTTTTAACCATCTCTGTGTACCTTGTTATATTATTATTAGTATCCCAGAAAACATATAATACAGTATTTAATTGTCCAGTGTGTAATTTTTTGGGAGGATCTATTGATAGAAATGCAATATAATATACTTAATTATAGTTGTGTCCCAAATGACATGCTATACACTATGCGCTCAACCATGTAGTGTATACATTTTAGAAGGGTAGTATCGTCCCAAATAGAATATTAAACGTTTTTATACTAACCGGAAGTATATTGGTTTCCCAGACGAGTGCAAATGACGTCAATCGCACGGCACAATGCGTGTGAATAAAAATCAATTTGTGCATTGTTGATTTAATGTAGTTTTCATGTGTTTTGCAGCATTACTTTAGTTATCATCAGATTGAATCGTTATCAAACTGCAGGAGAGTTTTGCACGAGCAGCGTCTGATAGCCCCGCCTCCTTTCCGCTACGTAAGCGAAACTGCGACCGTTAAGTGCGTGAAGTGTCCACAGGTCCACACTTACTATTTTCGGATGAAAAAGTGCATCATCCGGTTACTTAAAGTGCACTTCTTTTTTGAGAATTTTCAATGTGAACGCACTACTCACACTATTTATAGTACAAAATGCCATAGAAATAGAACATAAGTGCGCAATTTGGGATGCACCTTATGTGTTCAGAGGTGTATATAGACCTTACATAATGATGAGTTATGTTTTTATGACCTTAGAATGAGCCATTTGAAATTTACACTGCGTGTCCCCTTCCATGAAATATGTTTCTTAAGTAGCCCGAAACAGACAAACTTCTTAAATACATTATCTCCTTCGGCAAAGAAGAGAAAATCTTATTCCGTGTCAGCCACCATAGTGCTTCGAAAGGGAGGGGTGAAGTGAGCCGTTGATTGCAATTCGTAAACTCACCACTAGATGATGCTAAATTTCAGAAACTGGACATTTAAAGTTACAACCTTCAAGATTTTATTTTCTTGATAAAAACAAACAAAAGTCAGTGAGCAGTAATTGAGCAAGTACATTATGTTCAAAACTGTCTCTTTACATTATCCCCACCAAGGTAAAAAAGTACACTTTATTTAATTACACTTTCAAAGTGCTCTATTGTCACGTTATTTTGTACGTAATATACTAAAAACATAGTCTTCATTACTTATACTCATGGTGTCTAGCACAGTTAAGTACACTTAGATCTTCTTAAGTTTATCTTAAGTAGTAGTTTTTGTATATTAGGTACAAAATTAATGTGTAAAAATAGAGCACTTTAAGTGTATAACAGTGCTCTATTTTTCACATGGGGCATTTACAATCTGATCTGTCAGGTACGATTTCATGGTAAATGTGTGTCTTGAAGTTCAGACACAAAACTGACAAAGACAAGTATGTAAAGTAATCTGCAATTTTACATTTCAAACACAGTTGGCGCTGTAGAGCCAAAAGTCACGGATTGGCGATTTACATATGTTAACTCCTTATAGAATGTTCATACCTTTTCTCAAATTAATATATATTATAAGATGCACATTAAATGATGTCTATTCCTATACCTGGGGACAGAGTACAACTCTTCAAAACGCTGCGGTTGACCAACCAAACACATCCTTTACTCATCCATACACAACCTGGCAGATCTCCAACCTCACTGAGCCACCTCAACCTATTTAAGGTTGGCCATCTTTACAGCCGGGCCAAACAGGCACGCCAGTTCCAGCACACACGCGGAGCGCTGCTAGTTTGAGGTTTGGCTGGGACTGCGGTGACTTTCAGAAGGCACAGAGAGGAAGTCAGCCTGGGAGCGGATGGAATGTGCCGTAGCACGCATGCGGTAATCCCAAACACACAGTAATCGGAGGAGACTGCTGCTGTTGTGAAGGGCTTTGACAGCCTGGCGCCCACAAACATTCACCAGGGAGAGAGAGAGAGAGAGAGAGAGAGAGAGAGAAAGAGAGGGGAGGGGCTAGTCACGGACGGACACACAGACAACAGATAGATAAATGGAGTGAAGATGAAGAGCTGAGATGATGATGGAGAGAACAGGTAAGGGGAAATGATTGAACTGAAAGAGCGCTCGGCACAAAGATCAACAGCCAACAAAGGCAAACATAGACAACGGATGGGAGAACAGAAGGAAATTAAATAAGAAAAATAAGGATGAGAAAGGAGAAAATGTGGAGAGAGGTTTAGCCGGATTTACGGGGCTGTTGGGATTTGGCGGACGATTACGGGAACTTCTAGCAAAGCCCTCATAGACGCTTGAGACAGCGAGCTGTAATATTAATTACAGTAAAGTCACATCAAGACACTGACTCCGTATTCCTTTTCTGCCAAGATTTTATCCCTTCACTACTGAGTAAACATGTGACCGATCCCTCAATCCAGTGTCTGCTTCATCTTTTCAGTGGTCTTCCGGGAATCAGATTCCTAGTAATTGAACAGGAAGAAGGATAATGAAAGTAAACACAACCTCGCGCACAGTCATATCATCGTGCGTCCGGCTGAATAAATGATACTGCAAAGAAAAAGAGCAATTACACCACAGGAGAAGTCATGTTTGACTGAATACATCACCTTTTGGGTTCATGCTGCTCAAACAGATTCCTACACAGATCTAAATCCCACTGATGGACTGCCAAGTGAGGTCGAGCCAGCTCTCTATTAGCCCGCTTCAAATGTCTGGCTGATTCAAGTTCTATTGAAACTAATGTAGGTTAGAGAACTGGGTTCACATGTTCTAGTTCAGCGGTTTCCAACTAGTGGGTTGTGACCTAAAAATGGGTGATGCAAAGCAGCGTAAAAAGAAGCTTGATGCAAATGATAAAACACAACCGGAATGAAAACAACACCAACGGAGAAACAAAAAATACAGCTTCATTTGCAAAAACAACTGGCTGCCAAAAATGTAAAACATTTCAAATTAAGACATTAAAAAATGCCAATTTTCCTTGATATGTTAATAATGCTGCATATGTTTAGACCTTTAGGAGTCAAACATTTACATTTATATTGGGGCAAGTTGTCACATTTCCTAAAAATTTAAAACCCAAATATATACGATTTTATTATTATTTTAACAATATTCCAAAATAAAAAATACAGTAGTTTAATGATTGTAATGTTTTGAGCTGAAACATTAAATGCAGTTACAATTTGTTGAATTTTATTGCATATAATTTGCAGTTACTTTTTGGAATAAAAATGAAATAAATAAAGCTGAAAAAGAGTAACAGCTAGCCCTATTGTCTCGTACACAAACGGTCTATAAACATACACTTACATTATAGACCACTTCAGAAAACGAAAGTGTAACGCTGGTTCAACGCTGGTCCAAAACGGCCTGTTTCGGTTTCGTTAACACTGCACAAATGTTTGAACAGAATACAACCAACAGAACATTTATAACATTTAATCATATGTAAAATGTTTTAATAAAAGTACTTTTGGACCAGTGTTTGCATATTGTGAAGTGATCTATAAACAGTGTTTGGGGTGATGTGACCAGAGTAAGAGAAGAACTTTCTGAAAGCAGTGAACGGCGTCAAGAGACAGGTATCTGTTAAGTCTCCTTTTGGCACTGAACATATACAGACAGGAAAATCACTGTGTTACTTCAAGTTTAAAGCAGACTGAGAAGGTTAGGTCTAACTGAAGAGACTATTATGTGTGACACACCATTAAGCTTGACTGAGATAAGAAGACTTAAATGTCACTAACTGTAAAGCTCTTCAAAAACAGCAGAAGATTGAGACGAAGATCAACAATAGTTCCCTGTTTAGCACAACATTAGCTCTTAACACTGAGCTCAGATCAGTTGATCCTAGAATGGGTGCTAAAGTTTAGCAGAAGATTGGGACAATCCTATATTTTGTCATTTAGACAGCTAACCATAAAATCATACCAGTGTCAGAATCTGCCGGAAATGTTTTTACTTTTTTCTGGGAACTTGGTAGAATTTCCAGTTCTAGTTTATTCTACTTATAAAACTCATCTTTGAGCATGTTTCTGTCTTGTTACTTAATAACCACAGATGAGTTTGATCAAACTTTGGGCAGCGTTGGGTTTTAATATGTGACCCCGGACCAAGTCATAAGTAGCACCATAAGGGTGTATTTGCAGCAAACGCCAACAATCCATTATGGGTCAAAATGATCGATTTTTCTTTTATTCCAAAAATCATTAGGATATTAAGTAAAGATCATGTTCTATGAAGATATTTTGTAAATTTCCTACATCAAAACTTCATAAACAAATGGACGGAAACAACTTCACTCGATGCTGCCCGCTCTTACCCACTCAAGTTTGGTATCTATGTAAAGCATAGAATTTCCGTTTTCAGCGTTAAATTTTTTTTTCTTCTTATCAACGGCCTGCTGCAGTACCTTCTTATGGACAACTTTAAAGGTGATTTTCTCAATATTTCCATTTTTTGCACCCTCGGATTTTCAAATAGTTGTATCTCGGCCAAATGTCTCAGTTGTATCTCCTATCCTAACTAACCATAAGTGATGGACAACAAGACCAGTCTTATGGGTCAATTTTTCAAAGTTTAGATTTTTACGTCATCTGAAAACTGAATAATTTAGTGTTTTGTTAGGATAGGACAATATTTGACCGAGATATTATATAACTATTTAAAACTCTGGAATCTGAGGGTGCTAGAAAAGTATGCCTTGGCGTAGCATATTACTCACAAAAATAAAGGTTCGATATATGTATGGTAGGATATTTACAAAATATCTTCATGGAACATGATCTTTACTTAATATCCTAAAGATTTCTGGCATTAAAAAAATACAATTTTTTTAACGTTTTGTTGGCTATTGCCACAAATATTCCTGTGCTATTTAAGACTGGTTTTGTGATCCAGGGTCACATCAATGGAAAGCTTATTCAATCAGCTTTCAGATTTAAAACAATTGACCCTTATGACCGGCTTTGTGGGTCCTGGGTCTTTTCAAAACATGAATCAATTCAAATTCTTTACCACCACGAGTCAAATCTAACACCAGTTTAGCACTAAATGAATCATGAAAAAATATGTACATTTTTGTAAGATTTAAAATATAAAGGAAATACAACTCAACAGGTACACTTCTGTTCCGGAAGTCACGCCGTCAGTACCTGTAAACATAGGTTTTCTGTTGAAAGACCCAGCGTGACAACAAAATGACATCGGTGACTAGTAAAAATGATATTCTCCGGCTCTCACAAAGTTTCCTCCTGAACTCCCGCCGAGAGCTTCCCTTTTAATTCTCCACTGATGTCTGGGATCCGAAAAAGCTTTAGTGAATAAATAAGATTAGACTCATGGACATGACACTAAATCTTATCGTTTTGAAGCAGAAAAGCAGAGAAAGTCAGAGCTGGTGAGCGAGGGAGAGAAAGGGTCACTGCGGGCCGAAATGCCAGCCATCGCACCCCTCATCCCAAACAAACCCCCTCCTCACCCCAGACATTGCACATGAAATCATCTTCTTCTCTCAGTTCTTTCTCCTGCGCTGCAGAGACAGAGACAGCTTGTTCCCCCGCCACCCAGAGAGACTCCAGGCATAAGCACTTCTCAGGGCTTGGCAAGAAAATCGTCAAGTTTGCTGTTTTAAATACGCTGGTCCTCGGAGTGAAGTGGATTTAGAGGCTGAAGATGTGAGGGTGGGCTCTTTTTCTCTGCAGTGTGGGGTAGCACACGACGCTGGGTTACTGGAGCTGTGATGGGCGCTCGCCGCAGGCCAGATGATTATGGCGCAGTACAATATGTCATGGAAATGCAACCGGGTTTTGACGGTTGGTATCGGGTGACACATTTAGCTAGAGAGAGGGCTAAAAATTGCGTTAGCCGAAGCACCAAACAAGATTTTAGATGAATGAATAAAGCAGAGAGGCAGAATAATAACACACGGTTATTAACTGGGCTTATTGGATTCATTTCATGTTGGGGAATCATTGACACAGTAAACATGAATTGAGAGAGAGGCTATATTGTCAGGTTTAGCCGTGACGCTCAGATCTTCACATCTCCAGCGGCTTTATGATTAAATTATGAAGTCCAAATCAAAGACTGGTGACAGATCTGGCACGGCTTTAGAGACCCAACGGGACAAAACGACATCAGACCGTTACATTTAATAAAACCGTGGTCGGTCAGTAGACAGTAATCTCAGCCAGAATAAAGTGTAACTTTGAAGAAGCAATACATCCGGCGACTTTTGGCTGCTGCTGATGTGTCAGATGAGTTTGGGTAACAAATAAGCATGCATCTTTCAAAAACACGGAGAAAGAGGAAACATTGTTCATTATATGGTATTTACGTTATAACAAAGCAGACTAAAAGGAAAATTCTGTCATGACCTGTATGACTTTCTTTCTTTTGTAGAACGCAAAAGAAGATTACGTTGGTAACCGAACAATAGCGGTACCCATTCACTTCTAATGTATAGACACAAGACCAATGCAAGTGAATGGGTACCGCCGTTGTTCGATTACCAACATTCTTCAAAATATGGTCTTTTGTGTTCTGCAGAAGACTGAAGTTCATACAGGTTTGAAATGACAGGAGGGCGAGTAAATGATGACAGAATTTTCACTTTTGGGTGCGCTGTCCCTTTAAGCAGCAATTTGGAGCAGTCCATTCACGATACTTTTTCAAACAAAGAGCATGTGAATTACAAAAAAAAATACATACCCAACAATAAACCTGTGTACATCCATGCATATGTGCCATGACAGGCAAAACAATGAATTAGGATTTCTCATTTTTATCACTTTAGGAGTGACACTGCACGTCACAGACAACATAATAACTCCAATGTATACGTCTGAAGATAATGGACACTTTTGAAAACATTTATGTGTATGCCTAGTCAAAGGATTTACTAAAATAGTTGCCGTATCCAGTTCCAAAGGTGTTAAATCGTAATGCATTTGTTCTGCCTTGAATTATAAACCTCTCTCATTTGAAACTGGCCCAGGAATATGTTAACTGGGTTGACAAAAACTATGTGTTAATCCAGTATTGCCGGGACAACAATTCCTCACCGCTGCACGTTACAGGCTGAGAACTTCGAGGCGACAATTATGCAGCGTGTTCGTCATCGCAAATAAGCGCTTAATGAGCAAAGCCTGGTTGAGAGGGAAAATGTTGCCGAGTGTTGTGCATAAAGCGAATTCCACACTAATTGCACTCTGGAGTGTAAAAGGATATGTGTGCGCTTGAGTGCGTTCGATGAAAGCCAATAACCAGATTTTAGGGTTTGCATATGGGATAGATATCAGTGCTGATGGGTGGGAAAGTCACCTGGACTTAGGAACAGATCCGAGAACTCTGGTTTCAAAACTATACAGAGCTCAGACAAAACTGATATATATCAGCCTGAGGGGACACATTGGCACACAAAAGCTACACCAAATAAACAAAATCCTATTGGGTTAAATTAGGCAAAGAAGAAAGCGCAATCAGTTGAAAGGAATGTGTGATGAGTGCCAGACCAGCACAGGATTAAGTCAGGTTTACTTTCAGCTAGAAGTTATGGGGTCGACTCCTGATTATGTGGACTGGGAACCCAAATATGTTTGCAATGCCAGTTCTGAGGTTTGAGAAGGCATTGTAAATGTGATTTATTATCTAATCATCACCAAATATTATATGAAGCATTATTGTGTCTATGGGTTTAATTAGATTTAAATAAAATGTTGAATGCAAATGCTAAGAATAAGAATACCATTCAAAAAGTTAGAAGTTAGGGTCACTTATGTTTTGTTCCACGTTTGGGAATGATAGTAAAATATCACAAAACATAACTATGGGACTTATGTTAAATTGACATAACCCTCCTATATCCTGATTGTATTAAACATTGAGTCTTGAAAATAGTCAGCAAGAAAATATATTTATATGACAATTATAAAAAAAAAAATGCATGAATATGTTTTTTTTTTTAAAGTTTTTTCACACGCCTTCTGGAAGTAGAGCTTGGATAGTGGTTCTATTTTGAAGCATCAATGAGAATCAACAGCTTCTTGTGGTTTTTGCATAAACTCTTTTAAGAGAACTCAGCAAACCAAATGTACAAATAAATCAAAAAGTTACATTTGGTCCAAATACTTTATTTTAAACATTAGGTAGGTTAAGTGTGAGTTATTAAAATGGAGTAATTTGTTGTATATTAAAAAATGTGTTGAGTCAATAGAACCCCACACATTATCATTGCTAAAATTTGCACATAACTGATCTATTAGTGCATTTTCTTTATTATTTGGTCCAAATCATTCATATTAGAACACTGTTATAAAATATTAAGGATGTTGGGCACGATTATATTTTTGTTGGCAAAAAATATATTTTCAACATTAAGCATACAACTTCAGATGAAAAGATTTTTAAGATTATAGGAAACATGTTAGTGAAGTGACTCCTTTGAATAGTAAAGTATGTGTGTATAATATACAACATTGGTCTAGCTGTACAATCCATATGGAGGCACTGAAACATGTTGCGTTACATAAACATTACGCACACAAAAAATTGCCAGTGGATGACAAATTGCAATAATAAGAATCAGAAACACTTCCCTGATAAACAGACACTGAAAAACAAGGTAGAGATTCCAAACGATTTTTTTTCCGCTTCTCTGTGTGACAGACGCTGATTTTCTCAAATCCCTGTGTATCTCACAATAAATCCGCGTAATGTGGATTAAAAGCTGTTGAGATATATATAGTTATATCAGAGGAACAGATTGGACCAGACCGTGCCACCAAACAAATCCCCTGCACCATGCCCAGAAAGGGGAAATTACTCCAAATTAAGGTGGAGACTAACTGCCACCCACCTATACCATCCTTGCTCTCTCTTTCTCTCGCTCGCTTCCTCTCTCTCTCTCTCTCTAGAACGCAAACACACACACCGGCTTTTAATCCAGGCCTCCATCAACTCCTGTCCATTAGGGTGTTTTTTCCCAGCATGCCCCCAAATCCCCTCCACTTTGCCTTCATCTGCGCATAAAGAGCCACAGCTGCCCATCGCTGTACAACATTAACACACGAACGCATTCACAGTGCTACACACACAAGTGTGATGGACGGCACAACATCAAATCACAGAAAACACCAACTTGTAAGCGTACCTCATGTTCTTTTGGAGATCTTCCACAGCTGTCCCGCTGCAGAAGTCTGCATGTTACAGATCTCGCCATCAAGAGAAAAAGCCAAAACATATCGGCAGAACCGGGCACCAGATGCTCCACAGCTGAAAAACATAAAACAACACAGAAATGAGCAGATATGTTACATTTACAACTGTGATCTCTACACGTAACCGTCAATGTGAGAGCAGATAGTTATATACAGTATAGTCATGCCGTAATATCAAGAACACCACCGACTTTCACAGGGGCTGGTGAAATTCAGAGATATTAATGGAGTGGCATTATCATCTCACAGATTCATCTCAAAAAGAAACTGTATATTAAAAAATGACTTCACTCTCTTATATGTAAGGAAGACACAACAGCCTAAAGCAACTCTATCAAAGATTACGATGACATAACACAACACGGTTAGAATGCATTTCATTAACAAGAAAGATTTCTAACTTGGATGACATTTTTCTTTGTCAAATTGTAACTAGACTACACCGCCCCCTTCTAATAAACATCTAGTCAAGTAATTCCAACAATATTAAAGGGATAGTTCACCTAAAAATGAAAATTCTGTCATCATTTACTCACCTCCCATTTCAAACCTGCAGACGAATTATTTCTTCTGCAGAACACAAAAGAAGATATTTTGAAGAATGTTGGTAATCGAACAACGGCGGTACCCATTGACTTGCATTCTTCAAAATATATTTTGTGTTCTGCACAAGAATGAAAGTCATACAGGTTTGAAATGACAAAAGGATGAGTAAATGAAAGCAGAATTTTCATTTTTGGGCGAACCACTCCTTTAATGCTATACCATACAATACCATATTAAAGATTTTTGTTTCCATCTTTGTTTGTTCCATCAACTGTGGCATCCCAATATGTTTGTCCATAGTCAAGAACCAAACTCGAGTCCCTAGACGCACACTTGCGTCATATAAATAAATTGAACTAACTATTGTGCATAAATTCTTAATAAATTCTTGAATAAATTCTAAATCTGAACAATTTTGAAACAAAAGTACACAATTCAAAAGCAAGGCAGATAATGTAAATAATGCACAACACATAACTCGATAAAGTCTTTTCGAGGAAATGTTTTAAATAATTATCCACGATCATACAGCTCTACTGACACTAGCTTTAGGTGTGAACATAATAAACAACACCGTCTGTTAAACAGTAAACAGATCTGACAGCTGAAGGCCACTGTGATGTGTGCAAATGCACCCATAACTAGATACAGAATATTGTGAAATATAATAATGTCAGACAGTCAATTTAACTTCAAAAACAGACCCAGCAGAATACAACAACTCCTATTATTAACTGAACTGACAATGTTTTAGAGCATCCTACGATTAAATGATTCTCTTAGAGATAATACAAAGTGTCATTTTTCACTCATACCTTCACTTGCAATCACTTTATGAATAAACCGGTCCTTGGCCACACGGTTACGGACATTAAAAGTAAGGATGCACCGATACGTAAATTTAGGCCGATAACCGATAATTCTTTAACTGTGGAAGCCGATAACCGATATATTGGCCGATATACAGTATCTAAATATTGATATAAACTTCCCCAAGACTGCAACAAAAGGCAAAACGTGGACAACTGCTTTTATTTGAAAACATTCACTGCAGAAAACAAGGTAACCATTAATTCTCTTTTTTCCCCTGAAAATCAAGTACCAAGCCTACTATAAGGGGTGATTCACATTTCGCGTCTAAAACCGCACGGAAAACGCGAGCCGCAGTGCTTTCTCATGCGGTGCGCGTAAGGCATTCTGAAAAGTTGAACTATTTTCATCTCGATGCGGCGCCGACCGGAGGGACCGCATCGCTCCCTATTTGCGCGCGCATGCCGCGTGTCTACATTTAAAATAATGAACTTGTGCACGCAAAAGACGCGAAATGTGAATCGGGCTTTACGATTCTTTAAAGATTAACTATTACAATGTCCTTAAAATTACATTTCATGCAGTGTGTAATGTTGCTGTGTGTGAATGTAAGCAGTCTGCCAAGTTGAAAAGCTGAAAGTGAACGAATAGCAAAGTTAATGGCTTGGGGAAAAAAGGAGTCGACTCTGAATCACGCGAACGAGTCACCTGTCGTTCTAATTTCAGTTCCAGGTCTGATTTGCGTCACTCCGTGTAATGCCTGCCTACGTTCCATGTGCGACACTGCACGCGGTAGACCAATCACAACAGACTTGACCATCTGACCAATCAGATCAGAGTAGGCTGACAGAAAGGAGGGGATTAGACAGATGAATCGCTGAAGGAATCATTTGAGAGTCACTCAAGAAGTAAAGTAATAATAACTGCCTATTATTAGAAAATGAAAGTGTTTTTGCACCTTGTATGTACAAAAACTTGTTGTTGGACACATAAAATAAAGTAAGACCTTAATCACAAAATATTTTTCTTTTAACCTTCAAACTCTTCTGGTATATTTTTTATTTAATAAACAAATTATACATGTTCTTCCAGAGCAACCCAGAAAATGCCACGTCTAACAGGTCTCAAGACAGAAAGCATTCAGACAGCAGTCTCATTCAAACAATATGCTTTTATTCCTATAATTTACACATTCATAGATAAATATAAATACTGTACCTACGTACATCAACAATGTTTTGCTAATAGCAGTAAGTGAATGATCATGACAGATAGTACTGTTCTGATTGTAACTGTGAGCAGCGTGCAGCTGAAGAAGTTTAACCAGAGGAAATTATTTATGATTTATCGGCTATAATATTTTGGGTTAAATTTTATTATCCGATAATAATAATAATAATATGGCCGATAATTTATGGCATCCCTAACTATAAGACATCCACCGGTTTAACGACATACTTGCAGTCACCTGTGAAACAACTGTTGAATTAACACATTCACGAATTGGTATGTACATCTCTGTCAACACGAAGACTGTAAAACTTGATTAAAAATGCTGATTCTAATGGGACAGTCTTATTGGCAAGTGGCCGGCGAAACAGGAAACAAAAAACGTCTCTCATTTGCTCTCTCTCTTGTACAAAATACGAAATTAATAAATAAATGAAAGCATCCCTCAAACACCCCGAGCACAATTTTGTCAACCGCACTTTTCTGAGGGGGCCATATGTTCATCTACCGGCTAAAACAGGTGTAGCAAAATAACAGATTAACACTCATTCCCAGGAGTAGCGGGGCGTTTGTTTTTACTTTACTTAAACACCACAGCAGCTGTGAAAAAGCGAGTATCAACGGTGAAAATCCCAGCCAATAGCAAACGCACAAGATCAAGAGACCAAACCACACCTGGGGAGAACAGGCCTACTTGTCCAATCTAGTTTTTTTAGCATGATGCCTACATTACGTTTTTGAGAGCACGCTGGCGTGGTCTCGGGGGGTCCGATCAACGGTGGCCAGACCCAGTAAAACAAAAAAAAGTTTTTTTCCAGGGCTGGAGCCATCTGCATGCAAACTCACCTCGGCAAAGAAATATATTAAAAGCCACGTGTGACGAACACCTGCTCTGTCTGGGGAATATCTGTGTACCAATCTGTAATGATTTTTCTATCTCCATCTAAATAAACAGTAGGTTGGAAAGGGGTGAGTTTTTTCTCCGTCTGTGTGTAACATCAGCCCAGCTCAGTCAAGCCCGGCAGCTGGTTGGAATCTGGTAACATAAGGACCGGCCACCAGAAAAATAATGATTCTAAACATATTTGCGGGCTTCAAAAATCCATTATCATTACATTATTAAAAATATTGAGGAGTTGTGTGCGACGCACAAGCTACTGCTTCTCTGTAAACCAACATTTGATATCTTTTAAACCTTAAACGAGAACTGAGGAGTAGCTTACACTTCTTTGTAAAATACCATTTCTCCAAAAATTTAATTAAGTTGAGATGCACATGCTAATGTCTGATGGAATAGAGAATAAAGTGCTTTGAAGTTTTGTGATTCTGAGTGGGGCATACACAAGGCTAAGCAAGACTAAAGTAAACATGAGTTTTGCTATCTGAACATCTCATAGCGTCCACTGAAACCTTCATACCTTGCGCTCATAAGAATGTATGGGAATATACAGGAAAATATAATGCAATATATTAAATAATCCATTTCTAGTTATGGGAACCAAGTGCTTGTATTTTTCCAAATATAAAAAGCAGCAATTCCTCATGTATTGTTCTATATATAAAACATATATTAAATTATATCATTTATTGACATATAATTTGTAAGAAATAGTGATTAAATGAATAATCACGATTAATCACATCCAGAATGAAAGTTTGTGTTTACACAGTATATGTCTGTGTAATGTGCATATTAATTGTGTATTTATAAACACGTACATGCACATATTTAAGAAAAATAAAAAGCATTAATATATCACTTAAATTATTGGTAAATATAAATAAATGCTTGTAAATATTTCCTAAATATGTATACGTGTATGTGTCCAAAATTAATATGCACAGTACGCAGACATATATTATGTAAACACAAACTTTTATTTTGGATACGATTAATCGCGATTAATCACATCCAGAATAAAAGTTTGTGATTACACAGTATATGTCTGTGTAATGTGCATATTAATTTTGTATTTATAAACACGTACATGCACAAATTTAAGAAAAATAAAAACATAAAAAGCATTAATATATCATTTAAATTATTGGTAAATATAAATAAATACTTGTAAATATTTCCTAAATATGTATACGTGTATGTGTCCAAAATTAATATGCACAGTACACAGACATATATTATGTAAACACAAAACTTTTATTTTGGATACGATTAATCGCGATTGATTGCATCTAGATTCAAAAAGCTAAGAGTCCCCTCAGAAAATACATTTCCCTGTGAGATCAGGTTGGAAAATTGCATTTTTAAATAAAATGCTTAGTAAATAATTCCACTGACTAAATTGATTCAGGATGTTGCGCATCAACACAAATGTGAATTACAGTGAGACAGTTATCAGGGTGGGAAGCTCAACATTATGGTTTATGTTTTGGAAAACTCTCCAGACCTCAAAAATGTCTTACCAAACTGAGTTTTGGACTGCGTGACCCCAGGCTTTTATAAGACCCGGTAAACATCCTCAACAAAAATCCCTGTATGTTCGCTTAGACACAATAAAACTTTCAAACTGGAACATAAATAAACAGGTCCTGCAACTTTGTTTCTTATTTGACTCCTAGATGCCCTCCAAGTGAATAAAAATAGCTGCTCTATATGACGTATTACCAAGATAACAACGAACCAGAATATGACGACCAGACCAAGAAACCAGAAGCAGCAGCACAAACAATTCCAGAGCCTTAAGGGGTCAGGTCAGAACTTGGCCCCAGATTGCTCATAGTCTTGATAACAAGCTTGGTTTACAACCACACAACAGTGAACCTACAACTAACGCCCTTTCCCAACCCATCCTAACCTTTCCAGTTAAAGTGCTTTGCAAATGAGCAGAATCTCCTCGATGTTGAGGCCAGATTGAATGAGGCGCTTTGTCTGTGCGCTCGAGAGGGTTGTTTATAAAAACATCTCAACGCCGAGACATATGGAGAGAAATAGAAGGGCTCTTATTGAGTGGCTGGCTAAAGACTCGGAGGTAATATAGCAGCTCTGGCCTGATGAAAAATTCATGCTGATATGTCGGGCAGGTGAACGCGTCACTCTTCAGAATTTCATTTTCACTGTTTGATTTCTTTATTGGCTCGCATCCGCTGCCCAAAATAAAGGGCTCTTCGTTGTCTATATATCCATAATGAATGTTTGCATGCGCGTGGGCGCGCACGCTCGGGCGAGCATGATCTTTCTTGCATCTTTTAATTGTCTGACAGTGATTACTTGAGTATGTGCGCAACTTCTCCTCGCGCACGCATGAGAGCGTGAAACACTGTCAAGGCGAAGCGGGAGGCATGTGTTTGTGTGTCCGCGTAAAGTGTGGGGGGAACCAGATGCCTGCAGAATCCCAAATAACCGGGCTGTCAGTCAAACAAGTTTCAGAGAGCTTGTTGGGCTCTGATAAGTGCATTTATGGAAAAAGCCTGTTGGCCTTTATCTCCTCATTGCAGGTTAGATGGCCAATAAAAAGAACCAGGTGGTGGTGGTGTGGGAGAGCGTCTGATAAGCGTGACGTTTTCTCGGTGGTCCGTCTCTTAACCTGCCTGTGGTGCGCTGAACATCTGAACGCTCCGGTATAGAGATGAATTGGAAATGACCGTAAGTTGCTCTCATCAACAGCTGCCAGGCATGTGGGTCTCTCTCGCTCTGGCTGGAATTCAAGTGCCGTATCACCCTTAACTCCATCTCCATTTGTGCAAACAGAAATCAAGAAGTTAGTTTAGGCTACCTCCTCGCCTACAGGTCATCCCGAGCTATCTCTCGGTCACACCACCGCTTTGACCTTTCTTAACTTTAACCAAGTTTTGCTTTTCATTCCATTCCTTTCTAATCCTATATCTAAACAGAGGGATCCAGAGCTTGAACCCGGATGATGGAGTATGTTTAGCTTGCCTTGGGCTCCATTCTTTTCAAAGGCACTGGCCGCTAGCAAAGCCATCGCCACGCAGGACAGGGTACCGTGAGGAATCGCAGCTTGGGTAGCGAAGTCAAGCATTGACAGGTTTGCATGATTCTAAGTAATGCGTTGTGAAAAAGCACCCACAAGCTAAAAGCATCCTGGCAAACATTCTCTCATACCATCGCATATATTTGTGTTTCATGTTTTGCCTCTGTAAAATGTAATTTATGTGCATGACATGCACATGCACACACACATTCAAATACAAAAAAATGATACACATGAAGTTATATTCTTAAGCACTGGCTCGAGTCCACAAGACACACTCAGAAATAAAACCGTGCGCAAACATACACACGCGCATCACAAACTTGTTTCGTTGATTTTACTTGGCACGCACCTCGAGCGATTAAACATCAGGTAATTTTCCAGCTATTCTTTCTCCCGGTTTGTTTTCTCATCTCTCGCTCTCTCTCTTAGAGTCCCTCTGTTTTACTCTGGCATCCATTTAAAAATCCAATTTATTGATTTCTACGGTCATGTTTTCTCCGACTTGACCCCTGACCAGTGTTGGGTGTAACTAGTTACTAAGTAATTAGTTACTGTAATTTAATTACTTTTCCCTTAAAAAAGTAAAGTAAGGGATTACTCTTATTTGTTATGTAATTAAATTACAGTTACTTCTGATGTAACTGAATTAAATACTGTGTAATGTATACAATAGTGGAATTGACATTAAAATTCAGTTAATAATTGTACTTTATGTAGTTTTATTTGAATGAATTAAGAGTCGTTTTATGTCTATCCTTGACTCACTTAACTAATCAAGGTTGACATAAGATGTAGAAAGTAATTAGTAATAAGTATTTAAATACTTTTTGTAGAGAGTAATTTGTACAGTAATCTAATTACACTATTGAATGTGTAATTAGTAACTAGTAATTAATTACTTGTTCAGAGTAACTTACCCAACACTGCCCCTGACATTAAACACTCAGCCATTAAAAATAAAAGATGCATATTTTGTACGTTTGACCTGTTGTAATATACAGCAGCAGTGACAGGTGATCTGGTCCATCCGTTCCGTCCATCTCTCAGCGAATCCGACACCAG
Organism: Triplophysa rosa; assembly: GCF_024868665.1. Classification (NCBI taxonomy): domain Eukaryota; kingdom Metazoa; phylum Chordata; class Actinopteri; order Cypriniformes; family Nemacheilidae; genus Triplophysa; species Triplophysa rosa. The sequence goes on along the minus strand of NC_079903.1, from coordinate 21,200,155 downwards.
AATAACAGAAACCATAAGCGCCTCATTTGCCCATACAGTACATACAAAAATCTACAAACATACATAAAATACATATATAATACATATATAAATTAAATAGCCATTACTGGACTAAGGACCATGTAAGGGACTAAGAGAAAAACAAACCTTTGAAAAACATATTATAATTAATATTAATATTATAAAATGATTAATAAAAGCATATTCACACCAACACAACATTCAAATATATTCCATTTTCTGCATTAAAATATTCTTCTTAATTTTTAGATTCAAAATAATACTCAAAATCCTTAATCCTTAAATAATTCTAAAAATGTAATGAACCTATTATAGGCTCCAGCACCCGTGAAAGAGACAATATTGCATTTTGGCAGCACGGGAGCATCCATGACTACCTTCATAACACTCTGGAGCTGTTGTTGATGATGTTTTTATAAATGATTTTTTGCTCTCAAAGCCAGAGTGGGAAATTGGCTTCCATTACGGCTTTTAAATAAAATAAGCGTGAAGCAATAAGAACTGAAAGTTGGGAAAGCTATAAAACCGCTAATTAAGATGCGACGCGGCTCAGCTAGCGACAGAGATACTGTATAAGCGAGAGTATATTTTCTGAAAATCCCTACAGAGAGAGGGAAAAGGAAGAAAGGGCCTGGCGGAAAAAAGCGACGAGTTTTATTCCCTGGGCGAGGCTTCTTCAATCTGTCCTGTCTGGATCCAATATAACGCATTAAAATTGAATTATACAGCATTGCAACACACATTCACTTTAGTGGAAACCAGTCACAACCTGCTGTTTTTATTCTCCTTTTTCGATTTTCTCTCTTCATTATTTCTCAGATGGGTTTCCAAGGCCTGTGATTTTGAAGAGGACACCGTGTTGGCTCAGCGCAGGCCCTTTGCATCTTCAGAGAGGGACGTAGAGAAGACCCAAAGCTCTCCTGCGCAGCCATATGGATGACAAGAATTGTTAAAGGGGTCTCTGAATGAAAGACGACCCCCTTCCTCTGTGCCAACGCTAAGAGAGTCTCCTGGCAGACTATACACCACGGGCTTTGGAAACAGTAGGTGTTTCTCGACGGGAAGTTTGTGCCTTTAACTAAAACAAGAAGCTCCGTAGGAGTCTGGGAGGAGGGGAAGAAAAAAAGGCAGATTTTGGTTGTGTCTAGGTTTGCCAAAACTCTCATGAGAGTCACATTCAACATTCAAACACATTATTGGGAGTCTCGTAGCAACACTTCCCCAACCTCAGGAGCAGCAGAAGCAAATCTCACAGGTGATGCAAGAACTATATTTAACAATATAAACTACAGATTTCCATAGAGGTCCGGCTATATGAGCTGACACAACAACTTCAAAAACATTTCTCTTAGTACAGAGATTAGGAAACACATACATGTGAGAGCAGTATTAGTTTGGATTTAAGAGCCTCGTGGCACTTTGATCCAAAGGGATAAGGGTTAAAGCCCGAACCTGCAGTTCTTTTCAAATAGATTAGAAGATGAGCTTTGCTATTTAGGCATTATGGGAGATTTGGTCGGAGTATGACATTTCTATACCATTTACTGTGCCCAAGTGACTGTAGAGATGCGGGTAAACTGTAAATCCTCTCATGTGGAAGTGGAGGTCACTGTATTGAGTAATTCCCTTCTAACGCATGGAAGCAATTATTTTCATTTTTACGCTGATCTGATAAGTGTGGATGCTGACAAAAAAACTCAAACAGTGCTATAGATGAGAGAAAGAGGGGGAAGAATGTGATTTAAACCTACATTGACTGCATTATCACCAAAGCTCAGTATTTTAGTAGCACATCTAACCACTGCACCACAGTTTTAAAAAATATTTTAGAGTAAAAATGTCAAAAGAAAGAATCAATCTTTTATATCTGCCGAAGGTTACAGTGCTGAAGTGAAACGTTTTCGGTCATTTCAAACCTCCAGGTTTTGTTTTCAGCCTCTTTTCTTCTTGACTTGTGTGTGTCAGAGGTCTCGTCGAATGGAAAACCAGGCTGTACGATATTGACTGACGCGACAGCTGGATCGGTTGCAGATAACAGAAGGTTTGGACTTAAGACGTCAAACCAAAACAAGCCTCTTACAAGGTCTCGGTTGGGTCAATGGTCCAGTAGGTTGATCAAAAGCAAACTGAGAATGTGAAGATTGAAATAGTTTACCAGGCACTGCGACGGAGAAAGGGTTATTTCAGCCCATTACCAGCCGAAGTTGTTTTTAAACATATGTTATTTGATAAGAAGCAAGGAAGACAATGTAGTTGGCAGGAAGGATCTAATTAGCTTTTTGGCAGCTTGGGAGGATTTTTTAAAGCGAGCATGACTGAAAATGTCACGCATTCGTTTATTATCGTAACGTTTGGACGTGGAAACTTAGGGATTTCGGGCATCTTCCGTTCGAACGGACTACAAAACACTTTCGTCGGAATTCTCTTGATAAAGTGCAATTGTTCATCCAATTATCTGAGGTACTAAAGCGTACATTGACTCTTTGAAATGCTGTGGCTCACTTCCGGTTTGGATTCCGCATGAAACAGGGGAATCGACACAAGGATCTACGAGCTCGAGATCTGCGTTCTTCTGACTGCCGTGTTTATGCCGTGAGGAAGCCTGGCACGGTCGCAATGAGCACTAGGATGGCAACAAAACCGCCCCTGATTCCCAGACCCCGAGTAAACCACCACCCGCTTCAATCAAAATCGGTCACCGCCAAGTGAAGCCGGTCGGCAAACAAACTTGAATAGACTTCCTAAGCTAAAACAAACAAGAAAACTCAAATAAAAAGACTATTTGGGATATTCTCATCTTCAAAGTGTGCGACTTTGTTGTCTGATTCTCTAAATCTGCAGCGGTGGAAGGAATTTTGCTGGTGGGGGACAAAAGCAGCATTGTCTTTAGGCAAGCCCGACATAGCCTACATACAGAGCCTACCCACAGAGAGTACGTGTAATCCACCCAAAACATAAGCTGGAGGAAAGGATGTAATTGAAGCTGCCTTGACAGGAGCAAGGAAACACAAGATTGGAGATTTGGAAACGACAGGGAGGGATTGGCTACTGGGGAAGGGTGTGAGTGTTTGTGTGTGTTCTGTGGTCATAAGAAACAGCAGATGGTTCATTTCCTGTGTTGATTTCAGGGGAAGACAGACAAAGCCGATGATGGGCTATAAGACGGGTAGACCATAGTGTCGCACGCTCACCGAATGCCTCACATGGACACACACATCCACGAATGTGGGGTTGTCTGTGGGCAGCCTCCTGTTTCCTATGTCTTCTCAAAGATTCAGAAGCGGCTCGGATGCACGTCTCTGGGGAAGAGAAAGTGAATTCAGGCAGAAGGAAGACAAGAAAAGAAATCTATAGAGGAAATGCTGCTGCAAAACAGCTCTACAGTAACGTTAAATGACTTCAAATGTACCTTCAGAATTTCTTGACAGACTTATGAAAATCAAGGAAGTGTGAAAATCAGCAACTCAAGAAATGTCACAGCTGGTTTGAGACCGAATATGCGTTCCGGGATAATAAAAGACAAAACCTGAAAATACTTCTACATCACACAGTAAAAATCATACAATAAAATGTAAAAAAAAAAGATTTTTACTATATACCACTTTCTGTAACTATTTTCATATTAAATAAACATTTTGCATGATGTATGTTTAGCATTGTTGTTGTCACATGATGCATGTTTAATGGCCTGTACTGTACTGTTTGCTGTATTACATTTTTTCATGCATTTTTACATTTAATTTAACCTTCTTTTTTTCAATACAAAGTAATTTCAGCGTACTATTGTAAATATTCACTAGAGATGAGTTGCTGTAACTTACAAAAAAAGAGCTGAACTTGAGCAGAAACTTCATAAAGTTCATATTACTTTTAAATCGACATGTTTGTACTTAAAAAAGTAAGGTAGCAAAGAATACTCAATTTTGGCCGACAAATCAGAGCGACAACAAAAACCCTGACAAAAATATAAGTTAGCTGCATTGCATTGTGGGATACAATCTCAAACACAACCTATTCTGCATGAATGTAGGTCAGAAATTCCATACATACAGAAAATTGAATACATGCTGCAAAACCATTGCTATTATCACAGTACGCCACTACAGACGTTACCTATCTCTCCGTTACACTGGGGACCAGGTGCGTTGCCACGTTTAATCCTCTCTCCGTCAGTTTTCATGAGACTCCAAGAACTAAATTGATATCAAACTCCTTTCTATCCGGAGGCGAGACGATACATTAAAAGATGTGCGTCACACGCTACATGTGGTGAATTGTTTTTGTATGTGTTAAGTAGGCGCCATCAACAACAGATAAAATCATTACAGAAGGAGCCCCATAGTCCATGAACATCTGGAGACGCGGTCTGTTGATGCATCCGGCAGCAGCATCATTCAGAAAGATAACAATTCTCATGATGGCCGAAGATATAACGGCCTGTTGTTGTGGTGGGGCGAATCGATCCCCGAGTCGCAGCTTGGGGCTAAAGAGAAATATGAAAAAAAGAGGGAGATAAAAGAGAAAGATACAGTGAAAGACTCATTCTTTCTCCTCCTGGCTCCTCCCTTCATTTGATGGCTGGCCTGCGGCTCTGATTGCTATCTGCCGCTGGTTTAATTGATCTTGGTCACGCTTCTACGCAAGCCGGGATTAGCGCTTATCGCAGTGGACGGGGTTTCTCCGGGGAAGATCGCGTTAGCTGATGATCAGAACCCATCACCCTCCTCGAAACAGATCTTACGTGCATGTGTGTTTAAGACGGGCCTTCAGCTCGGGATTAGCCGCCTCGCGTGTTTGCACGTGCGATAGCGTGAAATGCGCTCGTACGTGTGCGTGTCTGTGTTTACGAGAGATTCCGCAGCCAGATCGCCTGCTTTTTATGGGGCTCACAGGAGCAGTGGCTATGTCTTTAATCACCGGTTGTTATATTGACCTGATTTACAGAACGAACACTTAATCTTCTGCGCCAGGCGAGTTAGAACAACTCAAAGATGGACCATAAACCGAGTCCCTCTGGTGTGGAGGTCTGACAACAACTGCAAAGGTTGACTGCTACCGTTTTGGTGATGGTGCGTAATTTCACTGAAAACAAAGCGGATCTGGGAGAGAAAATAAAAGACTTTACAAAAGCTTATTAACCCTGCAGGAACAATAACAACAATAGAAAATGCTAAATACAACGATCACTTAGAAAACACAAACCTGTTTGCACATCAAGTGCCAGATGTGACACGCATACAGGTGAGGAACACCCTTCATGTTTTGTTGTTCTGGACAGCTATTCCAGAGGCTTTAGTTTCTTTGTCCATCTGAAATACAAAGTCATAATTAAATGTTACAAATACCATTTAACATGGATGGACTGCAAATGATTTTTGGTTTATACAACATTTTCAAACAGCCATGGCACACCTGAAACGTAAGCTGTGTTATTGTCATTAACTAACACCTAAATGCAATCAAATAAAATAAATGCTGTTAATCTTTTTTGAAAAACATAAATTAAATGAAAATCAGAAATGTTGCCCTAGCAAATTAACTTATATTTAAGTTGAGGCACTATAATTATTCACAGAAAATAAATAAAAACTAAGACTGAAAAAAAACATTTAACCTATATAGTTTCATCTAATTAAATAATAAAGTTATTCTTATTTATAAAACAAATCAATAAAGCACATAACTTACTGTAAAAAACACTCCAACTCAAACTCAGTGACTGCAGGAACATCTACATTCTCAATCGGCTTAGTTGAGGTTTGATAAATTTGTCACTCAACAGACATTTGTGATATTCACAAAGTTCAACTGAGCCAATTGAAAATTTTAATTTGGAAATGACTAAAAATATTTCTACTGTGCTGCTTAAAATGACATGAAACATGAAAAAATTTAACAAATAAAAGCTCATTCGAGATATTAAAACTTCAATAAAACTAAAGAAACTAAGCAAAAAGTAAGCTTTTTATATCTTTTTATTAGACAGTAATGTTATCATGAATCTTAAAGAAAACTTACTGTTTGATGCTCTTTGATGTAATATGACAAATCTCCAAAGGTCCGATCACCTGCCCACTTTACTGCAAATGACAGCAAGATTAAAACATTATATTTCACATTATAGCCTCTGATGTTCATTAAAGTACGGTGCTCTATTACCTCAACGTTCATGCTATCGACCAATCTGTATTTTAAACAGGCAATGATGTAAACAACTTGTCAACTACTGTACTATTTACCACAGGAACGTTATTTAACGTCAAAAGCAAGCTAATTAAATTGAAAAATGAACTCCAGATGAGCATAAACACCATCACTATATTACACATAATATGTGGGGCCAAAACATGACTATATATTTATAGAAAGCCGATAGAGTCCCTTTACTTTAGTGCACAAAACTCAAAATGTGTTTCCGGGGCAAAGTGACTCAAAATGATGAAAGGGTCCCATATGTTCTGACATTAGAAGTAAGACCCTTAAATAGACACTACAATAGTCTATACTCATGTTATATTGCATGTGACCAGTTGGGGCTCTGTCAGTGCTAACCAGGTCGCGTGACAACCTTTTTCTGCTCCTCTGCGGTCTGGTCCCTCCTTCCAGACTTAGATCTCTCCTCATACCCTTTAATGATGTTAATGAGGAGATTCTAGGGTTGATAAGGTTATTCAAAGCGAAGTGTTACTGTAGTCAGGTTCAAACGCGCCGAGCCTGTGTGCGTCCCTTCCACCTCCTGTGAATCAGAGGCTGGATTTAAACTTTCAGCCAGGCCAATTTTCAAAGCCCTCATGCTCTGTTGCCAAATGCCAGAGCCACTTCAAACATGACTGACGGAGAGAGAGAGAGAGAGAGAGAGAGAGAGAGAGAGAGAGAGAGAGAGAGAAACTAAAAACATGACAGCTGGCAAAACTGGTACAGCTTCAATTCGAATGAGAGGACCGTCTTTATGGCTGAAAGGGATGGCAAATCCCAGGCTTTACTGCAGAACAGAGGATGCTGGGGATTTCTCTATCAAACACAAACAGTGCAGAGGCAGGCCGAGAACAAAGGTTTGTTTAACAGGGAACATTCGGTATCAAAGAGGCCACAGCAAGACAGACCCGAGTTCATGGACGGGCAAGACTGACAGATCTCTTTACCGTAATGACCGTTTATTCGCTGTTCATTCTGTCTTTGCCTTTCTTTTCTTTCTCTCTTTTCATTTTTTTCTCATGAACTGAGAAAACCCTCCGGGTCCAATTTGCATGCAAGTCTACGGAGAGGACAGGAAACGGACCCAGAAGGGCCACACAGAGAAAGCGGGTAGGAAGGAACGGTGGCGAACCAAGTGACCCCCTCGGTTCTGCGGTCTTCCTCTTTCACCCGGCTGGGATTGCGTTAAGGACACGAAGAACAGGGGACCTTTAACTCGAGAGTTGCATTAGTCATCATCTTCGGTCCCTTTCTTTTCTTTCCGGCTGTTGAGTTATCAAGACAAGACACATATTAGAGATGAATCAAGGCTACTGGGTCACTCCGTATATCTGGGATTGGGAGGAGCTAGCAGGCAAACAAGACTTACGCATCAATGAGAACTGTGTCCGACTTTACACGCGGCCATAAAATGTGCGCACAAGCGCTTCCCGCCAGCTTTCCACAGGGAGAAGAAAGCAATCAGGTTGTGTTTGATCACAAAGGCCTTGTTTCTGCTCTGCTGGTGACTAAATCACAATCGACTGGCTATTGATCCTCAGATGCAGAAACAAATTAAATTAAAACTGCTTTATGACTGCCAATAGAAAGCATTTCCACCTGTGATCCGACATTTGTTCATACGTTGCGCTATTCTTCTGGACATCAGGGGTCCACTATTAAAATACATTTATGGGCGTATGAAACCACCCAGCCTTGGAGATACTTGACATTCCCTTCTCTCTACTCTGCGGTTTGCCTGCACGTATGAAGGGTTTTGACCGGGTCTTACACATCCAATACAAATACATGCATAATGTAAAAAAACTCAATTTTCAAGCCCTGGTTGGGTCATAAAAGGACGAACCCAACCCTTGGGTTACATTAACCCAGAAATGTTTCATTTTGACCCAACCATATCTTTTAAGAGTGTAGGGGTTAAATAAACTTCCACTCAAAGCTAATCGCTCCCCCAAAATACTACAATGATGTAGAAATACATGCGCATGTGATTTTATGTTCCCTACCCCGCTGATTTTGGAGCTCTGGACGTGAACAGAAAGCACCAGGCTGGCACACTGGATACTGCCAACTGAACAATCAGTGATCACTTTCCAGGCTGGCACTTCTCTCCATCCATCTCTCCTAATGTCTGCAGCATGCCAGCTGCTTTGCTAAATAAGCAATGCAGAGCAACACACACACACACACACTGAGACTTTGTTTCCATCCTTTGTATCCGAGTCCAAAAGAGGATGCGTGGCCATCGAGCTCTGTGATGGTGAGTGGGGGAATCTGGGAATGAGCAGCTGAAATTGCTTCGCTTTTGTGTTAGGCAATGCGAACAAATGTATCGAGGGTGTGTGTAAGGTCGGCTGTAAATTTGATGTTTTTATATTACTGCCTGTGTGTTTGTATATCCAGTCAATGAAAGCATCAAACGTACCAAAGAAGGGCTGTGTGTATCTGCATCTATATTTATCTACAGTTTACCTCCAGAAATGTGAGATAAATCTGCCAAAATTTCAGATGTCCTCACTTACACTAAAAACTACTTTAAAGGGACACTCCACCCAAAAATGAAAATTCTGTCATGCATTACTCACCCTGCATTACTCACCCATTACAAACCTGTATAAATGTCTTTGTTCGGTTGAACACAAAGAAAGATATTTAAAAAAAATGTTAGCAATTGAGATTTCTAGGGCACCATGGACTACCCCAGACCGGTTTGCTTTTCTAAATTCTTAAATATATCTTCTTTTGTGTTCAACCGAACAAAAAAATGATACAATACTTTTTCAGACTATGGTGGTGAATGGTGCCCCAGAAATCTCAGTGGCTAACATTCTTCCAAATATCTTTCTTTGTGAATTTATGCAGGTTTAGAACAACTTGATTGACATTTTTGGGTGGCGTATCCCTTTAAAATCCTTAAAATGTTGTTAGGATTAGTCTAAACGAAATATAATTAGCATTAGCATTGGGCGTGTTAGCATTGAATAGAATCGTTTTATATAAAGCTCTGTCCCTTTTTAGACTGTGTTTGTGTGTGTGTGGGCAGATCTCGGTTCAAGCCGCATTCGAGAAACACAAGTCTCCATAGAATGAGCATCGATGTGGCTCCACGCACACTGTGGCGTGAGCAGATGGCAAAACAGATGATCCGCTCTCGTTTGCCCCTCTACGTCCATATTTATTTTACACTGACTGGCTCTGGGTTTCCCTCCACCGACGAGCAATCCGGCTGCACCAGCCGAGCTCCCGCTTACCGCAACCTCATGTGAGAAAACAAAAGTAATGTGAGGATAAGACAATGCACTGCAAAAACTACTGATACACACACACACACACACACACACACACACACACAACCACAAAGACAACACTAAGTAATGGAAACACATAAAGTAAAATAAAAACGCTCTGGCTCGTCCAATGGTCAGCTATCAAAGTTCCTAAATAACTTCATATTGATCAAAGCGAGCAGCAAATCCATGAGTTGTTCTGAGCTACTGATCATGAGTAAAGCCCGGGTCGATGGCGTCCGGCGTGATTTATACAGCTTCCTGAAGTGCCAATAAATGAGTGGACTGATTGGCCGGTGGAAGAAACTTGAGAGTTCGCTCCTTTTGATCTTGCGGTACTTCTTTTAAAAAAAGAATGTTGAATTCAGACATATCCTTAGATGTGTTATTTGGCTCCGGAGTTTACTCAAATTAGTGATCAGTTCTATGGACACTTATGAAAACTTTACACTTTTCTCAGCCACACTCTTAAAAATAAAGGTGCTTAAAAGGTTTTTCACAGCAATGCCATAGAAGAACCATTTTTGGTTCCACAAAGAACCGTTCAGTCAAAGGTTCTTAAAAGAGTCATCTCTTTCTTACCTTTTTATGATCTGAAGAACCTTTTTTCGCCACAAAGAAACTTTTGTGAAACAGAAAGGTTCTTTGGGTGTAGAACCATGTAGACAAAAAAAGGTTCTTCTATGGCATCGTGAAGCACCTTTATTTTTAAGAGTAAAGGATGAGGAGAACATCAGGTGATATGTGTCGTTCTTCACTTTCCTCCAAAACAAATGTTCAAGAAGCCAAGGTAACAACAAGAAAAACAAGACGACATTTTAACCAGCGCCCCCGTATCAAAATCCGAGCCTGTCTCTGAGAATATTCTCATCCTGAGTTGAGAAGATCTGGCCGCTTTCTTCCCCCCGACTGAAATTTAGGTTGATCATCGAAAGCGACATGGTGGGTGTCCCTCAAGGCCCTTGGCTGAGTGAGCAACTCAATTGTGGGGCGGACACGGCCTGCTGGGCAGCGAGCTCGGAGGGAGCAGCGATCCCAACTTGGCCCCTCCCCGGGTGAGCCCGATGCCCACGTCTGGAGCTCAGCTGACCATTTGCTTCAGTTCACTGACTGTGGATGACTCACAATGCCTGACTAGGTCCTGCGATCGCATCACATGCGCGCTCATATCGCTCACGTACGCGTCAGCGTGCCGCAGCAGATGTCTGTTTAGTCCCGTTCAATGCAAGTCCCCTAGGGTGCGTGTGCCAACATTCGCTGAGTTTTCCAAAGGCAATCTGCTCTGTTTGGAAGCGATCTTAATGATCGCCGACAGAGCGCAGAAGACGCGTCACGGGGAGGTTTAACTTTGGTACAAAGGTGCGATTCCTAAAACCGGCACTGTGCAGAAGTTTGTGGGCCACCATTAGAGAAGCAAGACTATTTAGAGCTACACCCGACAAACAGCTTGGCACCATCATTAGAAGACGCTGGATTGAGGAGGAAAGAGTCAACAACAAGCACTAAACAAGCAGCTGCCATGGTGAAAGGTTGGGTGCTTGTTAATGCAGAGAAAAATAATGTGGTTTCATTTGTAGGATGGATGCAGTCGTGTGGCGGATACGGAGACAATGAGGAATGATTGAGTTTTAAGAAACTGGAAAAGGCTACCACCGGGCTGTCATGTACACTGCCTAACATCATTTATTTTATGTACACAGACTTTCTATTCAAATATTGTATCATTATGCAAGTGTGTTTAAAAGGACAGTTTACCAAAAATTGAAAATCATTGCATCATTTACTACTTGCACGTCGTTCCAAATCTTTATGACTTTTGTGTTTTGCAGAAACAAGAAAGATATTTTAAAGAACACCGAAAAGCAAACATCACTTGGCTCCTTTAAAAGTCCATATGGACACAAAACCACTGAGACATTTCTCAAAATATCTTCTTTTGTGTTACACAAAACAAAGAGTCATATAAATGTTTTGAACGACATGAGGGTAAAAAATGATGACAGATTTTTTTGTTTTGGCAGACCCATCCCTTCAAGAATAAATTTGGAGAAATAATTTAGCATTTTTCTTGTCACAAATTTATTGAAAGTGCAGTTACGCAATGACACACATAAAGCCACACAGTTGTGGGGAAATAATTTGAAATATTGAAAAATTACCGATACCACGATTTCGCTGGTTCACAGTGAGTCTTACAGCCCATTAATGTCCCTAAACAGAGGATTATTAGAAATCTCATAATTCAAATAAAAAAGAGAGAAGTTATTAAAAGATCTAATGCTTTATAAATACCAAACCAGCTAAACGTTTAGCTGGGCCCAGAGGCTTATCAAACACATTTGGTATCCAGTTACCTCATGCATAATCCGTAAACTTTGTTTACTGAGGGTGAAATATGGTGTCCTGCATCTCTCACCCATCAAGGTGTCCTATCAAAGAATTGAGTCTGGGCTACGTGTTTGATTGATGCACGCTGTCAGAAATGCGGGGTGCTCGCGAGCATCATTGTTCAAGTTGTTTTTGTCTGAGCCTCTCCGTCTCTGACCCTGAAGAAGCCACGAGAGTGCCGTGACCGGCAGTGGCAAACACCTTTATAAAAGCACGCGGACAGTGACTCAAATGTCCCCAGCAGCTCAAACACATCTATCAATCTCTGTCTGTCTGCCACAGGGGCTGTCACGCCAGCTATTCTCTATCTGTGTCTCTGTCCGCCTCTGCTTGTATCTTTCTCCTTTATTTCATTACCAAACTTCGACCTGTTGATGGACTGACTATGCACCGCCTCAAGCAGATGCTGCATTTCCAGCCCACCTTGTGCATGGACATGTTCACCTCTATATTTACACATTATACTACATAACTATAGCTCTGTCCTAAACCACCTACATAGGCAGATATCTTCCTAATGATCGTGAGTCACGACAAGACTGATTTGGAAGTAAATAGACAGCAATGCCCATATGCGCTCCTCAAATAAAGTGCGATTACTCTAATAAACCTAATTAAATCGTGCCATTTTAAATAAACTTCTGATTTTTATATTAAATTTCGTGAACTTTTAAATGTTAAATTAATTTGATATAGAATGTTAAAATGTACTGAAATTTAAATTTTTTATTTAAATTTAAATTTAAGCAGATTACAGATTTCAATTACATTTCAAATTTCAATTAAATTCTCAATATTAATTACACTTTAAATGTTAACTTAATTTGATAACATTTTAAAATGTATTGAAATTTGAATTTTACTAGCAAAACTTATTAAATTTTCATTTAAATTCTTAATCTGAATTACACAAACATTTATTTTGCTTGCCTTCCATCTTGGATTCTTTTTTTTTCACTAAATTTATTGCATTATGGGAACGCTTTTTTCTCAGGATATACAGTACATCTTGAAACTTGGCCAACAGCAATGACTCGCATCAAAACTTATTTTGACATACAATTTTAAAATGTATTGCAATTTTAAATTAAGCACATTTTAAATTAATTAGAATTTAAATTTCCATTAAATTCTCAATCTGAATTACACTTAAAATGTTAAATTAATTTGATATGAAAATTTTAAATGTTTATTAAATTTAGATTTTCAAGTGAATTTTAGGTTTCAATTACATTTTAAATATGACTTAAATTCTCAATCTGAATTACACGTAAACATTTCTCTTGCTTGCCTTCCATCTTGGATTTATTTTTTCACTAAGCTTATTGCAATGCATTATGGGAATGCTTTCTTCTAAGGATATACAGTATGTTTAAAAACTTCGCCAACAGCAATGACTCACAGCAAGCAGCAGTAAAGGACATTTAAGTTTATATTAAATGGACATTTCACACAAAAATGAAAATTATTTCATCATTTACGCACACTCGTGTCATTTCAAACCTGTATAATTTAATTTAATCCGCAGAACACAAAAGAAGATATTTTGAAGAACGTTGGTACCCAAACAACATTGACCCTCCTTGACTTCCCGTGTATGGACACAAAACCACGGAGACATTTCTAAACAATTTCTATCTTCTTTTGTGTTCCACTGAAGAAAAACTTATACAAATCAATGATGACACAATTTTTATTTTTAGGTAAACTATCCCTTTAAGTAAGGTTTGGCTTGTCCAACCAATATGATGTACCTCATCAATGTACCTTACTAAACTGCAGAGGGGTCCAAATGGTCTCAAATATTGGACGAAGCGGCAGAAAACAAAGCCGGGTTAATGACAAGTTGGTGTGGCTGAAAGAATCACTGTTGCGGAGAGAAACAACAGCTGTTGACGGATTTGGGTCACTGTTGCGCGTTCCTCTCGTGAGTTCGTCCCCTGAGCATAAGTGATGAGCTTCATTACTGAAGAGGGATGCAAGATGTCTCAGTCGCCATGTGAAGTGACTTCAAATGCAAAACAGCATTGTAAACAAGACAACTGACTAAATGTCAACCCGGTGTCCACAGGAATTACGACCATTACAAAAAGTGAAGTGACGTTTGAAACACGCACACATACTTTCACTCTGGAGGAAGTGATGTGCTGGAAGCTAAGGTGGGCCGGGCTGATTCAGTCATCACGTAGTTGTCACTTCTCTAAGTCAAGCGGGACACATAGGCGATCGAGGGAGACAAAAGTTGCCGTGCTGTCTGTTCCGTGAGGGAATGTGATTGTGAACGTGCGTGATCGTCTCGTGTGTGTGAGTTTGTGTTGGACAGGGACAGTTGCCTCACGGCAGTGGGACTTGTCATGCCCAAACGCTGTCAAGCGTAGACTCCGGTGACAGGCATGTCACACCCAGGGCAAGCTGGCTCGTCCCCTGCCAGGGTGAAGATTACAATGATCACGGTCTTCAACTGCAAAGAAACCACCCGGGACTCACGTCTTACAGTCTGGAGTCTGCAGAAGTACCTCTCTCAATCATCGACCTTGCTTCTTTCTGCCTTGAACATGAATACACAGATCAAAATGTTTCAGTCATGTTGTATTATATGGAATTTGTTTGGTTTTCTTAGTTCAGTTTACAAGATCAGCTGGCTACACAGTCAACTACCATCTAAGTAGACTTCTAACCTCAAAGCTGACCGAATTGAAATGCCCCTTGCTGTTAACACAGAAATAATAGTTTTCAAGTACAGGAAAGGTTCAACTAGTAAATAGTTCATTCCAATTAAATTTGATATTAGTGTGCAGCTAGATTAATGACCAAGATTTTTATAGTTTACGGAACCTCCTAAACATTTCTATTAATTGAAATCAACTAAAATATAGGCCTCAATACCACTTGAAAACCTAAATTAAATGAAAACTAGAAATGTTGCTTTAGCAACTGAAATAAGTTTAGGTTGAGGCACTACTTATTGACCGAAAATAAAAACTAAACTACAACCGAAATTCATCTATATTGCTATACACGTTTAAATAATAATAAAATGACAAAAGCACATAACCAAAATTGCTAACTAAAATTAACACGAAAACTAATAATATACGAATAAAAGCTACTTAAAATATCAATAACACTACAACACTTCAATAAACAAATACCTGGGAATGTTAACCAAAAAGATTGTATATTTTTTGTATTTTACTAATCACCGTTCGCCATCTTGCACTCTCATATGCAAAATTGGCATAGCTGTAATTTACTTTTCTAATATTCAACCCTACGGTATAGTTAAAACCGGTTTGCACCGATAACGACGATAATGATAATATCCATAAAGATAGTTTTAAAAATGTAATAACCACTTGAAGAAACAATGAGGAACAATTTTGATCCTGTTTATGTCTTTTTAAACAATAAAACACCAACAGCCAATAAAAATCACTGAATTTAAAGGGCCGGCATATTTAAAATATAACACCGCAGCGAGCAAGCTTAGATAAACAATGTTGGTCTGAACGCAAATATAGTCATCATTATAGTTATCTTTATAATCATCATTCTTGTTGTGAATGGGCCTTTAGTCAAACCTCCCTATGGACTACATTTTTAGCAGCTGCACTCATTCATTTGCCATTAAGCACATGAGGAGAGGCTCGCGGAAAAGGTGAGCCCTGATCAAATACAATTTTTGTAAAACAAAACAATTGTCTATCTCCATTGTGTCCCGGTAAAGGTTAACAATGTTAACAGCCACTGGCGGGTGCTGAAGGACATTGAATGAAACACACACAGTCAGAGCTTGTTGATTGTGAGGATCAGTACAGCCGTGATAAGATGTCATTAATTAGCATTAACATATCAGAGAGACGCTTGAAGACAGGAAGTGTACCATCAAATGGCCCCTGAAATAACCATGATGGTGACATTTGAAGCTCCGCACTTTCCCTCTTTCATTGCATTGTCTTCAAATCAGCCCCAAAAGGTTTCTGTTCAAGAGCAGAGAGCTTTAATTCTTTATAACCATGTACCATCTAAAAGCACACAATGTTCCCTTTTCTTCAACAGCACAATGCTATTGAAGCATTGTAACAGTAAAAAATAAAAAAATAATAACCGCTAAATAAATTTATTTTGGCCCAATTTACTTAAAACATTTACATCATAATATTGAAATGTCATGATGTTGGAAATCCAGAATTACGTCCTAATCTTTTTCCCCAAAGTATTAAAAGACTAACTTTATTTTTTGTTTGTTTGTTTTGGTTACGCATTACAATAAGGTTGTATTTGTTAAAGTCCCCGTGAATCGGAAGTTGCGATCGTTTTTACTTACATATTTTGACGCATTTCCGAGTGAAATGGAATTTTGAATGATAAAAATAGTGGGCGTGGCTTTCTTCTTTCTTTGGGATTTGATTGGATGTATAAAAACACCCGTTGCATTTGGCAGCAGACTGACAGTTAAAGGGGAGGAGTTAACGGATGCTCCACCCAAGCCATCTAATATTCCTCATCTGAGATGGATAGTAACTACAGGACAGAAGTGCATTTTCAGATTTTAACTAAAGATTATGAGGGCCCACGATTTTTAAAAAGAGAATGACCCACATTGATAAAGTATTTACAATAAACGCTACAATATTTCATGATAAAATAGGTGTTTTGTAGCGCAAGTATTAATTGAGAGATCTTGAATTTAAAATATGTGAAACTCAAGGTCGGTGCCACATGCCATGTCGGCTGCATGTCAAAATATTGCACAATAGTGTATCTCTATTGTTCCCCTCTCTTTCACCCAGTTTGATTTCTTGTCGTCTTTCTTCTGTCCTATCAATAAAAGCTATAAGGCTTTAAACACTTCACATGAGGTTGTATTTGTCAACATTAGGTAAAGAATTATCCAACTTGAACTAACATTGAACGATACTTCTTCAGCATTTAATCTTAGGTCAGATTTACTAAACCATTTACTAAAACAATTTTTCAAATCAAATGTTGTGCATTACCTAACATTAACCAAGAATAATAAATGCGCAAATAAAAACCCCATATTGCCCATTGTTGGATCATGTTTGCTAATATGTAATGTTAAAGTCCCAGTGAAATTAAAAATTACAATACCATTACAATATATAGTGGTGACAACTCATACGCCAAATGCCAGGCCTAGGTAACAAGTACATGCAACTGTTTGTTTAGCAGTTGAGCGGGGGTGTCACAACTCAGACCCCAAATCATTTAAATGTCAAACAGGACCCCCAACTGCTCCTACTAAGGCCAAGAAAATGAACTAACCCACCAAGATTTGACACGAATCTCATTATCTTTAATATAGAGTATATTTGAAGAGTTTGGTTACAAAACTCTGTTTTTTATTTTTCAAAAATCATGTTTTTTTATTGTGCATTCCAATTCATTTCAATCAAACTGCAGTTGCTTTGTTTTGAATTAAGCAATAATAACTCAAGAAATACAGCTAACTCACACAATAAAAACATGACGACATAATAAAAAACGTTGATTATCTCATTTCGGAACCAAACTCTTCATTTACTCTACATTGCTCACTAGTGCTGTTTAATATTTTGTATCTGCACATTGACCATCAGTGTCAACTTCTTTCAACGGGCCAAAGTTCACCAACATGCACGACAAACTTTTCCCCAACTACTTTTGTTACTATCCGCCTGTATATAAAAATAACATCACGTTCTTGATGTGCGAGACAGTTGTCTCTGGAAATGTGAAATAACAAGAGCGTGACTGGCCCTTCTGTCTGGCTGTGCCTGAATGCTGATTGGATTGTTAAAACAATCTAACGTGGTCTTACTAACGACTGCAGGACGAAGGGTGTGGAGCCAGCATTACCTGAAGACATCAGGACAGGATACGACCCCCCCCCCCTTCTCTCACACACACACTGCTTCAGTGTCAGCTCTCTCAGGGGATGATAATAGGAGCCCACAGTGGGTCTGTGATTGCATCAACGCTTTGATCCCACCGCTAATTGCTGGTGACAGACAGGGCTGCGACAACGCCACTTTCCCGACGGATGCAGTGGCCTCTTGTTCTCAGACAGCGGTGTGGATTTAGGAAGCTCGATTTAATCAGAGCCCTCATGGGAGTCCAGATAAATCCACATTAGTTTGGAGCAGGATTAACTAGATGGAAGAAATCAGCCATAAACCTGTTAGGGTGACAGTATGTGAGAGGACGGATCTTCAATGCTACCTTGGCAACTTAAGTTCTCACACATTTATCAGTGAAAACGCACTTGAGAACAAACCTTTTGCATGCAAAGATGTATTTGTGCATTGCACCCGGATTAGCGCATCACAACAGTTTTGCAACAAAAAAGTTTTTACACAAAAATATGTACATCGGTTGCATTGAAGCTATGTTTATGTTGCCCAATTAATGTTTATTGAACATGATTTTTATATGTACAGTAAAAGCTTCATGTTGTGATTTTAATTTTTCAACTCACATATTTTTATTTAAAGTGACAATTATATTTTCCGAGAACATCTTAAAAGACTACTTCTGTCATCATTTACTCACCTTCGAGTTGTTCCAAATCTGCATAAATTTCTTTGTTCTGATGAACACAGAGAAAGATATTCGGAAGAATGCTTGTCACCAAACAGTTCTTGGCCACCACTGACTACCACAGTAGGAAAACAACTTGATACATTTCTTTGTTCTGTTGAACACAAAATAAGATATTTTGAAGAATGTAGGAAAGCAAACCGTTCCGGGGCACGTTTGGCTACCATTGTCATTTTTCCTACTATGGGAGTCAATGGTGCCAAGAACTGTTTGGTTAAAAGCATTCTTCCAAATATCTTCTTCAGAGAGACATTTGTACAGATTTGGAACAGCTCGATGGTGAGTAAATGATGACCGAATTTATATTTTTGTGTGAACTGTCCCTTTAAGCAAATTAGACAAATAGCAAAACTCCTTTTTTTAGTGTCCAGGATAAAAGCAGAAAACTGGCACATGCGACACATAAAGCCATTATTATACTGCCATGAAATACCAGCACAGAGCAGATGACTCAAACCCCCACATGCTGAATTCAGTGTGACTTTCAACCAAGAAGCCCTCGACTCTGACCATCTCCATTATATTTCCTGTTCCTCCACCCTCCCCTTCCCTTCCAGCCCTGAGGGTTCTTTCCTGTATCTTTCTGCTGATCTACGTGCCGTCACGTCCGGCTCAGCGATGCCGGGTGTTTGCTCTAAGTCACAACAGGTTTGAGCCGTTCTGTGCATATCGAGTTAACAGCTCTCCACTGTGACCGAGACATGTCATCTCCCAGACAAGCCAATCAATCATCTTTTTTTGCTGTGATCGGGGTAAACCGCCAATGTCATTCCCCCATCTCTCCATGCGTGCACGCCATTATTTCCTTTCTTTCAGTCTACATTCGAATACCTCTCTTTACATCCCCTACCTTACTGTTTCTCTCTTCCCTCCCATTTTGACCACTCGGCCAATTTGTTTTCTCACCCCAGTCGTACCGTACAGGGAGCTCACTAATGAATCAAATGTCGACACAGGAAAACCTCCAGACCATACTGCTGGTATGCAATAATTAGTGTGTTTGGGGCCTGAAACGTGAGCGCTTGTGAGACACACGTAGGCACACATTATAGCGGCAAAGGTCATTTGTTACAACTGCGCCTGAAACAATAGTTAAGAGTCTTTGGAGCACAGGTCATTACAAAGTGGCTGATTTCTCAAAGTCATTACGGAGGCTTGGAACGGCCGCTGCTTAAAATGAAGAAACACAATCTTGTGCAATGATAAGAAACAATAAAGCTCATTTCGTTTTTTTCTGGTCCCTCTGACAAGCTGCGCTTTCTGGAATGGATCTCTTTTGGTTTAAAGGGAGTTACATATCACATATTGGCAGGCGTAGCGAAAGTAATTCGGCCGTTTTTTACGCATTCTTTCATGATACATTTCATATCCCAGAAGCCTTTTCCCTTAGCACGGCGACTGCTGATATAAATCAAATTTCTAATGCAAGTGGTCAATGTTCAGTTATTCCCGTCAGCACATTTTCAGCCGAGCATTTATCAACCTTTACGATCTACCGCACCTCTCCGTGCGAGTTTTCCAACTGCTTAATTCGCGCACGCTTTTCTAAGGAATGGTTCACCCAAAAATGAAAAGAAATGTAACACCCCGCTATCTTCTCTCTCTCCATGAAACAGGTAGATGGCAGACAGGCGGAATGCAAATGTAATGCATGACCCCATTAAAGGTCCAATTTGTAATTTTTTGGAGGATCTATTGACAGAAATGCAATATAATACACATAACTATGTCTTCAGGGTGTATAAAGACCTTACATAATGAAGCGTTATGTTTTTATTACCTTAGAATGAGTTATTTCTATCTACATACACCGTGGGTCCCCTTACATGGAATTCGCCATGTTGTTTCTACAGTAGCCCTAAAGGGACAAACTGTTCTATAGAACAGTGTTTTGTAAATACGTTATCTCCCCCGGCAAAGTAGCGAAAACGTAACATCATCTTAGTTCTGTGTCAGCCACCGTAGTGCTTCGAAAGAGGGGGGAGTTGCAATTCACAACCTTACCACTAGATGCCACTAAATTTCATACACTGGACCTTTAAGTTTTTGTAATCTCCCTCTCAAAATTTACAGTTCTGCACCTCAAACACTCTACATTGGAAGCTCAAGATCTAATAGCCTTTAGTGTCAATGACCTCTTAAGGCACCAATTCTTTGCCACACAGACAAAAAGCTTATAGTTTAAAATGAAGCAAACACCATACTCACTATATTCATCGTGCTTTTAAAAAAAATAACCTTCTGCATTAACTGCATCAAAAACAGATTAGACAATCTACCTTTCATTTCTTTTTATGTTTCACCGTGGAATGACAAGGCGTGCAATGACATCTTTTCTTTTTTAGGAGAACAATTCCTACACAACATACATTATGCAGAACATTCGTAGCCTCTGGAACTGTTCTCCTGTACCTGCGCTGCTCTGGCTAATGGCGCGCACAGCCTACAGAACTGCTGACTCGCAGGAGACGAGCCAGGGCCTTTGCCAAATGCAGCAAGCAGAGTACCAATATTTACACTGGAGGCTGAATTCTTCAGGCGTGTTCAGAGCTGGTTTGAGGAGAAGAAAAATGAGCGTGTCTGGCAGCCATTGCAGTCAGCTCCATCTTTGAGGGTTGTCACAGCGTCGGCGTGTAATGTAGAGTGTAATTAAACGTGCGATGTAAGTGGAGCGCGTCCCCGCGGAAAATAAGGCCACGGCTGCATCCACCGGAGGTGATGACGGCTGCGTGGCTACGGGGCGAGAGCGAGAGTGTTCTGTTCCTATCAGATTCTCAAAACAAACATGGTGCTCAACCTGGAGGCTTATATTTAACGGGTTGACAGATGAGAAAGGGAAGAAGGGGTGTAAATGATGAGATCCGCCTGTGAAGAAAAAACGAAATCTGATCAGGATATCCTTAAAGGAAACACACTAAGGGAAGAAACAGTAAGCAAAGAAACGCTCTTCTATTATTAGCGTCTCGATAACAAGGCAAGAAATAGCAGATCGCGTGGAAGAAGCTGAGGGCGGTTTCTGAAATTTCAAGAGTTCAGTGCGTTTCTCCGCACCCCCGGAAGGGCTGAAAGGTTTTCAAGTTTTCATTTTCAAGTTTGGCAAAACGTGCCACTTTTTATTAGCCAACTCCCAGATCTAATCAGTGTCAACATTCCAGTCTGTTAAAAAAAATCAAACCTCGGGAAATGTGTCTGTCTTCTGGAACAATGTAACATCTCCAAGGGGTCAAGCAACAGAGACGGAAGTCTTCTTGGTTGAAGCACACCACCCTTTCAAACCAAAACAATCGTGGTGTCATCCTGAAACAGAATTTTCCTGCACCCTCAACTTCCTCTAGCGCAGTCCTCAACCAAGTATAGCTTAACTTCAAGCTAACCTCTGGAAACCACTCATTCCAGATGTGCCTTAATACACGTAGGCCATTTCTTAATGCCTTTATCGTGTTAACCCCTGACCGCTTTGAAAGAGTCGAGCGGCTTCCTGACCCGTCAGAGGAAAAAACAACTTAAAATGAAGCATGTGGTGTTTTCTAAATAGAAAACCCATCGCAGAGATCTTCAAAGGAGATTGCTTGAGGACTTCGGCATTATTGCAGAGTCTGACGCCAGGCCATTTAGCGACACGTGTTTGTTTGTTTTTTTCGGAGAAAGTGTCCCTTGACCTTTCCAACCAGGTGATAAAACGTTCCTTTTTTCTTTTTGGATCTGCCTCTTCCTTTCTCGGTCACAAGAGTATTGTTGCCAAACGCCCCCACGTTTGGCAGTCGAAATGCAGCCATCCATGGAGATGGTGCGTTTACGTACATGTGTGTATCCAAAGCGCCAATACTCTGAGATCTGGCACATCACCTGTTGCCGTGTGTGCTCGTGCTGCCGAGGGGAACCGTCGCTTGGCCAGCGTTTATGTTTGTATCATTTTCCTGTCCCAGAAACAGACGGCCCTTGCCTTCTCCAGAGGAAACGCAAGCCAACGCAAAGCCAAACAAGAGGAGACTGCGGGCTTTGCAACAAAAGCTTATGTACTGTGTACAGTAGATTATTAAATAATAAAAGATAAACAAAAAATGAATAGTGTACAAAATTTGTCAAATTAAATAACGTTACATTTAAATAAAAAACGAGTTACATATTTAAGTTAGAGCTTTCTCTTTCCAAACTGCAAAATGTGTGAACGCTTACCTGTTGTCTATATATACACGTGCTTAGTGTTGTAGCTCCACCATATGTCGAGATCACTGTGAATGACATCCAAGATGGCTGAAAATCTCCTTCGTCTCCTCTGTTCTCAGAGCACCTAAATCTCCCATATCACAAGAAGTGCGAAAACAATATTTTCGCTCCGTGTTTTTCTTCTGAGCTGTTCAGCGAGGCTTTGGCTCCAGGCTCCTAAGGCCTTAGTAAAGCCCTGTCAATCCACCTCATGCGCCGGGGCGGCTTGACAAATAAGTGATGCTCACATTTTTAATTTAGGAGACTGATGAAAAATTCAGCGTGGCAACATGAGACCTTGATTTAAAAACAATTCACCCATAACCCCCCACCCCAGCTTCGACCACGTCTCCTTTTCTCTGCATCGAACCAGCATCACGTCAAACCAAATCCCTTCACACGTCTGGAGTCACTCAGACCAGGGACAGCAGGTGACTACCTGTGTAAGTGAAGTCATGTGGACCTGGCATCTACGCCGACAATTCGAACATTTGTTTGCCTGTTTTCTGTTCTTAAGGGTGTGACATCATATCCTGTCGCCCATATTTGTAGATGTGCATGATCAGGTCTAGAGTGACTGCTTTAAATGTGGGTTTAATAAGTAGGTTAAATAACACAAGTTGGGCTATAAAAACCATTTTCACAATTCACTCACTTCCTTCTTAGCACCTTCTGACAGCAGACAGCTACAGATACAAACCTGCCTCTTATCAGAGGTTAGATTCGCATGTTTACTTTGAACCGTTCACTTTTTCTAACTGTAGCTTCCCAGCTGTTTCAAAGGTGGAGCCTCTTCGAGCCCTCAACACGTCGCGCTCCAGCCAGCTGTTCTTCATCAATTTTTCTCCTTATCGCAGCTGCGACCGTGAATAATCCATGATCTTCTCCTGCTTGAATGGGCGAGCCTGTGCTTCCGCGCTCTCTCCTCTCGTTGCCTGTCCTCAGGACAGATTTTCATCAGGCCTGCTGAATGTTTAACATGACAGGGTTCCATGGGCATCACGTGCAGGGGCTGCAGCGAGGCGACTGGTTGAGCTTGATGGGGTCGGGCTCTGAGTCACAACCCCTCGAGCGCTCTTACAGCACCTTTCAAATGCAAGATCAGGATTGCGGCAGATGAAAATGTTTACCTTACTGCACACGCCTGGCCACCCACACCCTCTCTCTGTTGTATCTTGCTTCCGTAGGATGATTTGATGCTTTGGCTGAGTTCTGTGGTCCATATGGTTTGGGAGCAACAAATGACATCCAAGAAAACCCCTTATTTTGTCATGAACCTCTTTGAGTCCCGTAGCAATCTGTTGACAGCAGTATAATAATCTTTGGGTCTTGTGGTAAAGCTGAGCAGAACAGAGGTAAAACGTATGGCGGAATAAGCCGAGAGAGAGAGAGAGACCCTACTAATGGTCAGGCTGTGGCTAGATGCGAGATTTAAAGTGACAGTGGACAAGTCATCCATTATTTATAGCCCCCGAGTCAGAGTATTTATTTTTTCAGTGGGCGCGAACAGCGAGGGACTGTGGCACAAGACAAGCAGCGAGTCATGGCCCATTCCCATGACTGTCAGCTCGCCACTCCTAACGTTTGCAACAACCGTACTTGGGAAACGATGTCATTGCAGCTTTTATTCCTCAATCAGAGAGCCGGGGGCGAAAGCCGTAAACCCAGAAGACATATTATACACCATTATAGAAATCCTAACATGCTATGTGTGCCTATTTATCTACCCAAACTATTCAAGGTAAATATTTACACTAGCTTTATGTTAGAGATAAAATGTAGCATTAAGCTTACATATGATGGTCATTGATGTGCAGCTTCAGCGCGTGCGGTGTAGATAGCTCCAAACTGTCGTGTCGTGACATGGTCGGACGGATTTCAGTTTAGAAACAGTTTTTTTAAAGACAATAGGTTACAGTAAATAATGTTTTGACATTATCTTATGAAACCAAACCAAAAAGGTTTGGTTAGGTAATTAAGAATCCGAGGCAGGTTGGGAATTCCCAGATGTGGATGCTACTGTTGTGCCCTCCAGCATTCTCAATTACTACAGCAAATACCCTGCTGTGAAACCAAATGCCTGATGCAAGTCACTCTCAACCGGACCGGCGTTTGAATGAACAGGTGTTATGGCGACTCCTTGAAATATTTTGCAATAATAATTGCGTCGGTGCTGTTCCGAAAGCCATCAGATATAATTGAGATTAGTACTTGCGTAGGTTTTATAGAATACCATGCTTTTTATTCACATATATTGAAGGAATTGTTTTCTTAATGTTTCTGTAAATTCAGGATTTACCCTCTGATCTAAATCTACTGGTGCTTTGAAACTGTAGGCCTACATTTCATATGGACCACGTCAACCTATACAATGATAAACATAATAATAATAATAATAATAATACGGTAAGTATAGAATATACAACTTGAAGTCAACTTTTGAAGTCAAAAGACCTCTTCAGATCATCCCCCCTCCGCCACAGCTCTCAAATCAAATATGGCTCTTGATGCATTAAGTTTGGCATCAATCATGTCCGGCAAAAAGAAACATAAATCAATGGCATTTAATGTCATTAAAGTCTAACCTGCACCACATTTGATTTGACAGCTACGGCAGAAAGACGTCTGGTAAATGGCTTACATTTTGGTCTTTTCATCGCTTCAGGGGCCTTTGAATAGAGCAAAGTCATTTGAACAGTTTCTGGAGCTTTTACTCAGATTTATAAATTCTTTGAGCTTGAAGGCCGTTTTTGATTAGAAAAAATACAGCATATATAGGGTTAAGAGCAAGTAAATAAGGTACAATTTGTGTGTAAAACATTTAGTGAAAGTAGAAACAAGTTATCATTCATGCACTACAAACACAAAACATTACAAGTAATCAAAACACACATTAAATATTGAAATGCATAATAAATTAAATACTAGAACAAGGCTGTATTTAAGAGATTTAAAAACAACCAACAAGCAAAATGAATTTGAGATAAAGTAAGGATCGACTGAAAAGGAATCTACATGGAAAGAACCAGAAACTCACTTTAACCATTTCCCATCATTCAAAATCAACAATGCATAGTAGACATGATGTTCCTGCAATTTCCAACCCAAACTGTGATCATTATTCATTGTTAATGTGTCATTTTAAGAATTTTGGCATCTTTTTTGTGATATTGCTCTATAGTTCAGATACAAGACTGATGTCATAGCTGGTCAGCACATGTCAGGGTGGCTGATCTAAATCTGTCGGCCCATCTGGGAGAGCTCGCTCAGGGATTAGATCAACACAGTGCAGAATCAGTTTCGCTCTGCCAATGACGCCAGTCCTGGACCAACAGCTGGTATAGGTCATCTCTGTCTTTCTGACAATCTCTCACTGTGTGGGTACAAACCGAAACTGCCGGGCCATAGAGAGGCCGAACAACGTAAAACTACAGAAAGAATGTCATTTGCTGTAAGGAAAAAAATCTAGAGAATATAGAGCGTGATAAACATTCATCGTAAGAAAAGCTCAGAGGGTTAATCCGAAAAAACTCATAAATGGATGAGATGAGTCTTAGTTTTAAACTACAACGCACCGAGTTACACTTGATGATAAAGATCAGCTTTCAGAAAAGTGTATAGCTCCTGGAGATATCCCAAAACGTCTGTGGAACAAAACTTTAATACAAAGCCAAAAATCATCCACATTTCACACAAATCAGACCTGTCAGTGTGAAATTTCACTTGCCTTAGATGGGGCCTTGATACATTAGATGATGCAGGGACCTGACAAGTAAGTCTAACGTTTGGGTTACGGACTACAGACATATCCCAAATTGTGTGACTTTGGGAGAAGTGTGCCACTATTGTTCTTAATGCTGAGAGCTTTTGCCAGATTTTTGTGGTGACTAAAAATACATCATCATATACAGCAGAGACTTGGCAATGGGCTTTCACTTGGGCTAGCATGCAACAAACAGAACACCAGAGAGACCACTTAAAATGCCCTAGCAACTGCACAGCAACACACTAAAATACCCAAAACACCTTAGCAACCACATATCCATACCCTGGCACACGACATTTTGGTTTTGCATGGACAAAGTATCACTCGCATTTCATTCAAAAAGTGTCCAAATCAAGCTTTTGCAATAAAATGAATCGTTTGAGGGCTGGTCATTTTTTATATTTTCTCCAATACTGTATTGCCATACCACTAACATGTTATTGAGTTTTTATTTCTTACCAATGTCACACACCAATGGCTTGCTCACCGTAGGCCTAAAGACAAAAATGTGAAGACATTAAGTTAGCTAAATCACTCCACGGGGATTTAATTCTCTTAAAGTCGCTTTTATGTGTATTGTTAAAAGCAAATTAAAATGACTTAAACACGAAGGCAAACATCTAAGCCTTAGTCTCAATAATGTACTGTTTCAATGTGCACCTACCTGCCCACTCCACCAAATACAAGTGTGAGTGTGTTATTATTGTGGGTTGATTGAAATAAGTGTTGTGTAATTTCAGCTACTTAAACGTCCCTCGTGTGCAATGTGCGTTTTACTGTGGGTTCCTCTGTAAAGACGAATATAAATCAATACATTTACCAGGTTTGTGCAGACATCCTCAATCAACTGTAATCACAACCAACTGAAAGGACACCGGTAGAGATAGACCTATTGATCGGGCCAGACTGAAGCATGTTTCTAAAAAATATACAAATAAAATAGATAACAAGAGTTGTCTGTGTATTTCAGTGGGAAAGAAAAACAGTGCGAAAACTTTCACAAGTACTAAAACAGCTGATCTTAAAGGTCCGATGTGTCATTTTTTGGAAGATCTATTGACAGTCATGTGCATAACATTGCATTTCTATGTCTTCAGAAGTGTATAAAGGTGTATATATGTTTTTATTACTGTAGAATGAGCTATTTCTATCTACATACACCACGGGTCCCCTGACATGGAATTCTCAATGTTGTTTCTACAGTAGCCTTAAGCAGACAAGCTGCTCTGCCGAACATGTTACGTGAATACGTTATCTCCTTCGGCAAAAAAGCAAAAACGTGACATCCTAGTTCAGTGTTAGTCACCGTAGTACTTTGAACGGGAAGGGGAGGGGTGGAGTGAGCCGTTGGTTGCAATTCACAACCTCACCGCTATATGCCACTAAATTTCCTACACTGGACCCAAAAACCAAGCGAAAACCAAAATAAGTGACTGAAGTTAAAAAGATACTTCACCAAAAAAAAGACCATTTGTCCATTTTTACTGTGCAGAATACAAAAGAAGATATTTTGAATAATGTAACTTCCATAGTATGCGCACAGAACCACTTTTTTTTACATTTCTCTAAATATCTTTTGTGTTCCACAGACGAACAAAATCTACACCTTTAACCTACATTAGGGTGAATAAATGAACAGAACAGAATTTTTATTCATGGCCGAACTATCCCTTTAACACAAATGAACATTTGCAATTAAAACAAATCCAATGACACAGACCTTCAAAGCTCAGTTTGACACTATATCACAATGGCACATGATATTCCCTGTAACTTTAAACCTGACTATAGACCCAGTCTAACAATATCGCACAGTAAAAGCCATAGCATGTAGAAAAAACAGCGTTTATCACAGTCATGTTTCCGTAATACAGTCTTCTCAAGCAGCCGGTGGCCCAGCAAAAAGGCCATACCCTTGACCCCTCTGAAACCATATACCTCCTTCCCCTGAGGTGCTTTCATTTCAACCAATCCTGCTTTCAATAACGCCTGACCTGCGTTTTGATATTGAGATGAGGGACATGCTGCAGACCGATCTGCAAACTTGTGTTGACGTCCTGCGTTTGAAGCGATGCAAGCGTGCATCAAAACCATATGCATGTTAGAACAATAACAGGTGGAACACATAAATGCCTGGCACAGGTGCCCTAGAAAGAGTTATTGCTATGTAGAAGTGCTTAGAGTTACGCTTGACGCAGATCAAAGCTGTACTCAATAAAACAATTACAGTAAGAGCCGCTGTAATGTTCCCATATGTTTGATGTAAAGTGGCGAGAACTTTGACCGCGGTACACAGAGGTCCGCTTAGCACTAAACTGCTAACTGACAGTTGACATTTTTAATGATGAATGACAAAAATCATATGAGGTGGAAAAAGGTGGAACACGTTTTTCAATTTGATAAAAGGTTATGAACCCAAATATTTCGTGCTTAGACAAATCAGTCATGATAAGACCACGAGCATGTATTAAAGCGAATAAGGTCAATGTCATATAAGATGACCTTAACTGTAATATTATTTCTGTTATTGCCTCATTTGAACACTGAGGATTCATATCGGTTGATAAAATGAGATCTCTGAAACTAAATTGTGACATAACTACACACCCGAGACCATATTAATACCATATATGCTGTGACATTTAGATGAAAAAGACAGCTGGTGGACATAAACCAGCTCCGATTTATACATTTAGATGGAGAGCTGACCTATAAGTGATACAATATTTACTTAAAGGATGTAGAGAATGCAATCTTAAGACTGACAAAGAGACATTTCAACCTTTGTGAAACAACATTACATTTTGTCCACGTCAGCGAAAATGTTCTTCGGAACCGAGGAAACGCCATTTTAGTTTGTCTTAAAGACAAATGTCCAGGAGGCCGTGTTTGTTGTCTGTCAAAGCGAGATGCGAATCGATTTTTCAGCGCCTCGTCAAATTAAACCGCAATCTCAAGACAATATAGTTGTTTCAATTCAACTTTGCATCAGCCTTGCAAATGAGAAGGGAGGGTGGGAAAGGCTTCGATGTTAATTTCAGCCTTTCCTCCTCGTCGAAGCTTGCGTCTCTTTCCTAATTGACCCCGGGTCAGATGGGACTGAGATAATATTTTGTTAAAATATTCTCATTTCCTGGGGAGTCGCATTTCCATATAACTTCACCTCATGCTTTATTTATGAGTTTCTTTACAATTACCATGCAAACGACCTCTTAACTGTCGCACTTCGGGTTTTTTTCCAAACACAGAACAGTTTAGTAAATATCAAACTATATTCATTATTAATACATCTACAGACGGAAAATCCTCTCTTTATGAAGATTAATAATTTACGTGTTCACAGGCCTAGGGTGGGTTTTAGCAAAGAGTATACTGTAGATGGTGACAGTGAAGCAGTATTACTATGAATGAAAGTGCTATGCTCAGGTGAAGGAACTCCCGCCTTGCAGCAAAAAGAGCCAATCGCCAACAACTGTCTGGGGGCGGGGCTTTGGTGGTGTGTTGTCAAGTGCTTACAAACTTTTGCACATGCGCAATAGTTACCAAACTTAAGTTATCTTTAAGAGCATATTTCCTGTAAAAATGCAGATCCATGCACACTGATATGACCCACAACTCATTGCGTTTTACAAAAAAAGCCTTCAAGAAATATGAAATAAAATAAAAAAAAATTCTTCTTGTTGGTGACATTTGATATAAAAATAGAATAAAACGTCAAAAATGAAAACAGTCTAGTTAAGCTGATCTCAAAAATCAATAGATTTCGTTGTTATTTGATATTGCTCTTAAAGGGGTCATATGACACGGCTAAAACAAATATTATGGTTTGTTTTAGATGTAATGCAATGTGTATACACGATTTAAGGTTCAAAACGCTGTATTTTCCACATACCGTGCATGTTTGTATCTCCTCTTTGCCCCGCCTCTCTGAAACGCACAGAATTTTTACAAAGCTCATGGCTCTGAAAAGCGAGGTGTGCTATGATTGGCCAGTTAAACAGTGCGTAGTGATTGGTGGAATACTGCAAGCGTGTGACGGAAATGTAACGCCTCTTACCATATTTGGAACACCAGGTTCCTCTTCAATTGTACTGACAGGTACGCCCACTTACTTGCGTTTATGACTTAATAACGTCAACCTCATAGTAAAATAAAAAATTAAAAGATGAAATGCCAAAAGGAGTCTATTTTGACGTGTGTAATTGTTAACCATCAGAAACTACAGCAACAACGATTCGTAAGTATGTACTTGCGAACTCTTGCCAAGCACTCAAATGCGTGCATTTTTGTTACAAAAAAAGATATTATAGTACACTGCTCAAAAAGATTAAGGGAACACCTGATCACCACAGCCAGTTAACCTTCAGGAATATCAATCAACCCGGTAAGGAAGCATAAGTGATTGTGAACCATTTTCACTTGCTTTGGTGAAAATAAAAGTGACAACAGGTACACCGGAGAGGCAACAGCAAGGGTGGTCTGGGGAGGACCATTCTCAGAGGGTCTAATAGACCGCCACGTGCTATGAAGTATGGGGATGAAATCCTCAGATCTATTGTCAGATCTTATGCAGAGCCCTCCCGGTGCATGATAATGCCCGTCCTCATGTGACCAGATTCTGTAGGCTTGTTTCTGGATGATGACGTCATTGATGACATCGACTGGCCCTCAACGTTCCCCAGACCTAACTTCAGTTGAGAACTTCAGTTGAGAACCTCGGGATCTCATGTATCCGAAGCCGTCAACTAGCACCATGGACTGTCCAGGAGCTCACTTATGCTCTGATCCAGGTCTGGGAGGATATCCCACAGGACACCATGTGCCATCTCATCGGGAGTATGCCCAGACATTGTTGGGCGTTCATACGGGCACGTGGGGCCATGCACATTACTGACTAACATTAGGAGTTACTTTGATGAAATTGAAACAAGTTAAATCAGCCAGTATTTCCATTTTTTACAGTGATTTTACAGTGGTTCCTGCCCTGAATGAGTTTATGATTTTGACTTTCATTGACCATTGTCACATTATTTTGTTCTCACAAAATTATGCAAAGTATTAAAGTGAAGAGTTTTAACCTGGATATTTCGTTCATTGAGATCTAACACAGTGTGATTTAGGCGTTCCCTTCATTTTTTTGAGCAGTGTATATTTTAGGGATCATTGGGACGCAGTGTTCTGTCTATAATGACTGAAATAGCTGGTTATAGTTACGTCAAGCCGGGTCAATTTTACATCGCAGTTATTGCTTTGCTATATAGAAACGTCATGCACGACGGCGTTCAACTAAGGAAAGCTGTTAATTTGCACGTCTCGATTACACCCTGTCAAGATTTCACGCAGTAGTTGTTGATGTTTACTCTGCGCTCGCAGCAGGTGTGAGCCCCTGTTGTTCGGAGATCATCTATTGCCCCCTCACACAACCTCGTCTCTTTCAACCCCATCATAAGCGCCTTCAGCAAGCTGTTTCTCTCATCAGCATGTGTTTGCGAGCGCCAGTCTCCCATTTGATCCCCTCACCTGCAATCAATCTTACCAGGAGTGCAGACCAAAACCATCCGCTTCGTTAAGGTTCTCGTCTCTTTTGACTTTTCGTCTCTAAAAGTCTCCAGCGTACTTTCTTTTCGTGCGAAATTACAAAGGCGAGGTGAGATGAGATGTTTGTAGCTTGTTTGGAAACCACCTACACGCCGTCGTGCAACCTGTGCGCGCGCTGCCACCATCTTCTAAGCAACATGAAAGCGTTTAAGAAGAAAAGACATGCCGTTACCTCAAGTGTAATGTGACATCAATCAGTCCGAAGTCATTTAAAATCAACTTGCAGATAAATTGAGAGAAGTTTACAAAGTTCAGTTTGGGGAGGTGGGGTGTTTGATTATAGCCTATGTCAGCTGATCAGTTGAAGCTACCAATCAGAATCGCACTTTATTTATATAATACATATTTATTTGTGCGTTTGTTTGTTCATATTTGATTTTTAACCATTATCTTACATGAATGA
This sequence comes from Triplophysa rosa, assembly GCF_024868665.1. Lineage (NCBI taxonomy): Eukaryota > Metazoa > Chordata > Actinopteri > Cypriniformes > Nemacheilidae > Triplophysa > Triplophysa rosa. The sequence goes on along the minus strand of NC_079903.1, from coordinate 21,167,688 downwards.
TAACTGTATAGACAACGCAATTGATATTTACAAACAAAAAATAAAGTAATTTAAAAAATCCTGAATGCCCATTTTAGGGTCCACAGACCCTATTTGTTCCGGGACACACCTGTTTACTCTCCCCAGCAGTTTAATCATTCAACGGCGCGCATAACCAAGCACCCCCTGTTGTTAAAGGTAAACACCCGCTCGCTTTAACCCACAACTGCTAGTCACCCCCCTATAGTTTTATTCCCTTAACCAATCGCAGGACCCGGGGGCGTAGGCCAAAGGATGTCCCTACGGACTGTGAATTACTTCATTCTCAAACTCGAGCCTCCCGACCCAGGAGAAAAAGCGCCTCCTGTTTTATTCTGCGAGACTACATCCAGTGAGTACTACAGTCTGCGGATCACATCATCGCATTGCCGCTGCACAACAAGCCATTGAGGAGCGAACGGAGCGATACAGAGGGAACAGTGCGCGAGCGTTTATGTGTGTTATATATTACTGACAATCACAGTCGAGGATGTACTCCAACTACTCGGATTGATGTCCTGGACATTAAAGCAGCTTGATTCTTTTGAGACAAATCGGGAATAAAAGGCGATAAAGTTGCAAACTTTAAAAACAGGGCGTTTATGCCCTGGTTCTGTTCGGATGGCAATACAGACTTTCAGCTCTCAAACCTGAGGTTATCATACTCTGCGGTTTCTTTGTATTATTTTCACTCATTCAAGAGGTGGGCGAGGACCAGCGACAGCTCCCACATCCAGTCCAGTCGGAGCGTTGGGAAGCTTTCGGGCGCACACTTTTATCCTGGACTGCCGATAGTGACAAGTGTTGAAGACTCGAGAAAAGATGCTGGCGTTTTACATCGCGTTGTGCCTTTTAGGAACATGTAAGTCTTGTTTATTTATATAGTGTTTTATGGCTTCCAAAACTGTTGTGATGATCCACCGCTGGTGTAGTAGTCGGTTGCTGCGTCAACCTATCATAACGCGGAGAGATGTGATAACCGAAGCGGTTACCTATATTGTTCAGTTCGCTTTGCGGTAAAGTAGTTGTTAATGCAGTTTTATGTTTAATGTAAAGTTAATGCAGTTCTATTTAGTGCGCCATATTGCGTTTTGTCAGATGTAAGGTCCGAGAGAGATTCTTTTGTGATGTGTTTAAAAGGACGAGTGGCGCGTACTGCACCAAATGCCAAAAGGATTTGTGAATTAAACTTGTCCATTACAAGGGTTTACGCCAGCATAATACAGCTTAGTTTATAGTGTGCACTGAAACATATCTGCATTTCTGTTCAGACTCGTTATATAGCTGTTGAGTGCGGTTGTCCAAAACTCGGTAACTGATAACTTGCTCGTCCAAAAAACAAGGTGTTTTGCATATGCGTGTGTACGAGAGAGATGCGTGTGTGAAACTTTTGGCATCAGCAGCGATCACAGAGCGTCAGTACAACAGAACAAGTGGGCGCGTTTCATTCTTATGCTTTACGATACGCATTACTGTACTGCGTACTGTACTTCAGACTAACACATATGAGGTGCGAGACATATCCAGTGCATCTTTTAGTGAGCTGGAGAGCGCGCCTGGAGCTCATGAGAGTTAGTGCACGAAAAGTTGAAGAAAGAACCAGGTGTGACCGCGATAATGGTCTTTCTGCTAACACTCTTCTGAGGTTCCGATGAGCGATGTGCGCGCTGGGTTTGTGTATTAAGTGTGTTAAAAGCCAGGGGTCCGCTTCATAAGATATGCGAAGATCACAGTCTCTTGCCTCTAAAACAGTGGCGCCTCTTAATAATTTCAGAGCCAACGCCAGCAGGAAGAGACCACCTTCCCCTTTCAAACAGAATAATTTAACAGCCTTAAATAAGATATAAACGGTGCCGTTACGCGCGGGCAGAGGTGCGACGCTTCTCGATGCAGTCTTCGGGGAGCCCGGGATGCGCGGGATCTTAAAGATTATGCTCGTCGCAGTGTTGATTTATTCATTATTTTATTATACTTTTTTTGCGTTGGCCCCGGGCGTCTTACGCGCGAGATACAGAGAGTGTGAAAAGCTGGCTATCTCTGTCTCTTTGTTTCAGATAGAGAGTGTAAACACTGCAGAGTGACACCGTGCAGCCCTTTAGACCAAACCCGCTTGTAAGAATGTCACCGCAGCATGCCATTCAAATGATTTGCATACGTGCAACTTATATCTTTCAATAATCTGCCGTGTGTTTTGTGTTCACCGCCTCGTGAAAAACCTCAGTACTCTTTCTATAAACTCCTAATTGTCTTGCGCGCACTTCTGCTCTCTGCCTGTTTAGCGCCAAAGGCGGCGCTGTATTCTGCATATTCCACGCGATGCGAGAGACGCAGGTTGATTCATTTGCGGAGCGGCACGACAACATCCTCGAGCCTGGCCTATTTTTACCATGCATCTGTTGTTTCCACGCCTTTTAACAAATATTTTATTCATCGGCTGTATTATTAACGCAGGCTTTGATTCGGCGCGAGATAAAGGCTTCAAATTCCCCCGGCGCCTCAGATCCGAAAGCGTTTCTTCTCCCAATTAACGCGGCGTAACCGCGAGCGATGCCAAGCGCTTTCGGTCGGCGCTCCGGTAAACGAATTAAAAACAAATGTTTATTGACGGTTAAGCTGCGCTCTCTGTCTGTCTCTTTGATAAACGAGGCCGGCGTATTGACACGGATGGAGGCGGTAATTACATTTAAATGTTGTATCTAAATACCTGGCACGTCACAAAATGTATTTATTAGAGGGAAATGTTAATGAAATGCTTGTTCGCATCGCAAATTAGCTCTTAAATTGGAATTTGTAACATAAAAGCAGACAAAATTATAGAAACGTTTGACTAGTCAAAATTGGATTTATAGGTTGTTAAAAGTTTTCTTTCATATTTAATTTTCTTTCATAATAAGCACACTCTTAAAAACAAAGTGCGTAAAATATTCTCTTTTTTTGTAGATTCTACAAAATGTGAAAGCAAAAAGTTGTTTGAGGAACCAAAAAATAGTTCTGCTGTCATTGCTGTGAAGAACCCTTTTAGCACCCTTTTTAAAAGAGTACTAACCTTTGTGTGTGGAGTTCTTAACTCATTTATGGTGACAGTCTGACCCTGGCTGAACTCTTGATGTTTTTCTCATCATTAAGTGGGTGTGTAAGACAGAAGGAGGTGCAGTGAGGGGAAGAATAGGATGTAGCAGAGCATTTCTTTGACAGACTGGTGGCAGCTGTTTTGGGAGGAGCGGCGAGGCTCCCGGACAGCCTGAGCCACACATCTCACCTGACATCTACAAGCGACACACCACGCTCTGTACAACCACCAGCACCTCACATCTGACTCACCGGCTCCCCTCCAAATAACAGCTCATGGATAGATCCGTGCAGCACACATCCGTGGATGTCGTGAAAGAGAGAGAAAGCTTGTCCTGCCTCACATAAACACACAAGCTCACTTACACACCACCGAATGAAACACACATTCCCTTTATCTCTTGGTCTCCCTCTGGTTTGTCATCTTTGTCTGTCTGTCTTGCTCTCTAACTTGCACACACACTCGGAGTATCGGTGTGAGGCTCAGTAGTATAGCAAAGAGCAGAGATTGAAGAGAAGAACATGACAGCTTGAAGAGAAGAGACCCTAGTGTCAGATGTGTATGTGCGTGCCCGTATTAAAGCGCCACGGCCTCTGTTTTCCAGCCGTAATTTGCTTTCTCGGAATAGCCCTCAGTTTCACTGTGGAATTCTGCTGCACTGTGCCATCGGTATTCCAAATCATCTCCGGCTTTTTTTTAAACCTTTGGCTTGGGGTTGGTGGGTCCCATAAGACAGCGTTCAAAGGAAATGTGTTAAGATCATAAGACTTTCTCCTTCTGCTTCCTTCCTCCGAGGTCTTGTCGCCTTGTAAAGACTAAAAGAAATACATAACCCGCTATCCCTCTTTTATTATCATTTTTTGACTTTTATTATGTATTTCCATTTTCTAACGCTCTCAGTTTCTCTACTTTTCTTCAGTGTGTGAGTACAGCGGTTGAATGAACAGATTGATCGCAGTAAAGACGTATTGTGTCTAAAACATGAAAGGTGTTACCGAGATGCCTTCATCAGGATACATATGCTGTCTGTGATATCCAACAAGTCTGTGTGCGGTTTGGCAGATGGTAGACTAAATAAAAGTGGCTTTTGATGGAGTGGTTGAAAAGAGTGAACGATTTTATATATGTCAGTTTTCTTTTGTTTTAATTACAGCTCCAATGCTACTTGACAAGTAAAGAATGGCTTCCATCGCTACTGAAAAATAAGGCTAGTCATTAATTATTTGCTTGGTTAAGAATAAAGTTTAATGACATAATGTTACGGTGCCTGCCTGATAAAAAGCTGCTCTGTGTTAAAGGAAAGGTTCACCCCAAAAATGACAAATTTCTCATTATTTGCTCACCCTCTAGTTGTGACAGACCTGTTTACATTTCTTTGTTGCGCTGAATACAAAAAAAAAACATATTTTAATAGAAGTTTGTAACTAAAGCGTTTTGGGTCACCATTGACTACCATGCTTGTCCTTTGTCCTACACTGCGAAACGTTGCTGTAGTTTTTGCAGCAGGTTTGCCAGTAACTTACTGTAGATTTAATACTACTTAATATACTTTCCAATTAGTACCGTTTCCATTACTTTAATCAAAATCAAAACACTTTGACTTTTGAGATTCAAAATGAGCAAGAGACTGGCAACACTGCAAAAAACGACATTCTTGCTAAGTATTTTTCTCTTGCTTTCTGTTAAAATATTTAAAACTTCTTAAATTATGATACATTTACATAACGAGAAAAGTGACCCAAGATATTTAGTCTTGTTTTATGAAAGAAAAATATATCAACTAGGTACGTTTATGCTTAAAACAAAATCGTACATTAAATCTACAGTAAGTTACTGGCAATCCTGCTGCGAAATTACAGCAACGTTTTACAGTGTACTATGGGAGGCAATGGTGACCCAAAATGACTTGGATACAACCTTTCATTCAAATGTCTTAATTTGTGTTCAGCACAACAAAGATATGTAAACAAGTGCGTCACTGTCACCATTGGAAAGGTGAGCAAGTGATGACGAAATCTTTGGGTGAACTCTTCCTTTAAACCGATGACGGATTCGGCAGCAAGTCAGCTCCACACACACACTAACAACGCTTTTTGCATCTGCAATCTCATCTTGATGTCTTAGCCGGCTCCATTAGAGACAGATAGTTTGACCTGTACCCAAGGCCTCCCATTAGTGGTGAGGACTGCTGGGCGCTGAGATTGAGTGGGGTTATGTGCTGGCATTTCTGGCCATGTGGCTCTTTGAGTTTGTTTTAGGAGCGTTCTGCGTATTATGCATGAGCCGAGGACTCAAATACAACATTGTGTTCATGTGTGTGTTGTCAAGAGGCTTAATATTTGTACTGCATGTAGAAGTGTGTAACATAAAGCTGTGTGTATTAGACGGGACGCACGATTAGTAGCGACTACCGTAATGATCCAGCAGAAAGGCATAGAATAAAAAAGTAGCGGTAATAATACCGAGAAGTACTAACATCTGTCTTGTTCTCTCCCTTGTGCTCTCACCTCTGCACTTTTCCTAGCTTTCCCTATTGAAAATAAGTAAAGGGGAGGAAAAGTTGGAAGGCAAGCAGGTTCAGTGATGTGTGTGTGTGCGTGAGAGAGCGTGTGACACACTCGACTCACAATAGCGCCGATGCAGCAGAATCTGTCTGGTGTGGGAAGACTGCTGCATTATTTAGGAGCTGCTCGTATGGCATAGATATGGATGAGTTTTGGCCTGCTTTGATTCGCTTGCTCTCTGCAGACCGGCGCGAGATGGACTGGCTGCGAGCGGTTGAGCGCTCTGGGCTTTTTTTGTAACAGGGAGAGGTTTGCGCTCAGAGACAAATTCAACATAAAGGTCAGTTTTGTTTACAGCAGAGCGCAGATCATGAAATTTTGTCCCCAAACAACATTCAATCGTGCGGGCATTGCCGGGACTAAGAGTGACATCTGGGCATAAGCAAAGGGTTTAGGAGACCAGTAACAGATTACTCAACACCCTTTCTTAATTTAAACGGTTAAAACATGAACTTTTGAATTGTTACAAATTTTTTGTTAATTCTCAGCTTGGCGTTCTTTCCCGTGCCCTCATTTCCTCGCCATAACGTTTGAAGCATGCTCCTAATGACACATACAGCTGTTGGGGTAAGGGGTGGGGGGGTCTTGAAACAATAGCGCTCTCTGTTTTCAGAATCATGCTACACACAGCCGTATTGTCTAATTATCTTTCACAGACACAAGACAGTGACCCTGGGGTCTCACCCACGTCTGCTGCAGCGTTCCACCCGTCACCCCCCAAAACACGTACCCCCCTTATTAGAGGAATAGAGTTCACCCAAAAATGAAAATTCTGTTATCATTTACTCACCCTCTTGTCATTTCAAACCTGTATGACCTTCTTTCTTCTGCAGAACACAAAAGAAGATAAACCCATCGTTCTTCAAAATATCTCCTTTAGTGTCCTGCGGATGAAAGAAAGTCAGACAGGTTTGAGGGCGAGTACATGATGACAGAATTTTCATTTCCGGGTGAACTGTCCCTTTAATGTATACAGGCACACACACCGTCCGCTATGGAGGAGAACGAGAGGAACAGAGAGAGCAAATGAGGAGGTTTTCGAGAGAAAGGCTGTAATCAGCTTGCCCGTGCAGAAGCAAACCGATAAAGAACTTGGCATCGCGTTCGGGGTGGGCTTTCGTTATCTGCTGACAGTGCTAATGGCACAGCCCAGAGGAGACATGGCCGCTTCTTCCTTACTCTGGGAGCGGGCCATCTCCTCCATCTCCATTGTTTTGCCATCACCCCCTTCCTGTCTCCTCTCGCCGTCCACCCACATCCTCACCTCCTTTTCCTTGGGCGGAAAGACGAGCGAGTGGACAAAAGGAGAATTGTCCTGACTTCCTCCTGCGATGGGAGAAATGAAAAAGAGGCCAGTGATGTCATGCGGGGGGTCTTCAGTTACATTCAAACGGACAGTGTTCGAGAGCGACTCCTAGAGCGGAACGTTATCTTCTGCGTCCGTGTCCCTGCGGATCGCTGTCAAGAGGGTTTTTTCAGTTCCTGTTTGTTGGGTTGGGACGCGTGTTTATTCTGATGATGAGATACAGTGGCGATGGGAAAAAAAACGAGGGTGTTTACAGTTAATGTTAGTCCCTGATCGCAGAGGGGTGAGGTTCGCAGCCCGAGTTAATTTGGAGAAAATCATTAAAATAGCGCCTAAGGAAAGAGAGACAATTTCAAACACTAATTTCCTATTTTTAGAAGCACTTTACTTGAATTTGCTCCCGAAATGCGAAAAAGTGTCACTTTGTTACTGGAGAAATGTATCACAATTTGGCACAATCATGAGCAGGGAAGTGTTCTCGCAGTGGCGCACGCACAGCGAGCTGGGATTTGGTCGACTGCGCGTCGGTTTCTATTTTACTGTCACCTCCGGTCCTCCAAGACAAAATTTCATATCTCCTGCTGTGACACAGAAAGCAACAGTAAATTGAAATTTATCTTCCATGTTGCAGCAATATCTGGCCTCGGGCTGAGATCCCTTAGCCCAGTCTTAAAGATGGCCCTGATACGAGAGGATGTTTTCTGCACAGGGAACATCCAATTATGCTATGAAAACTGTTCATTAATTTTATCTGTCTGTTTATTTATTTATTGAATATTAGATTTTAGCAAGTGCGTCGAGGGGAAAACGTTGTACAGCAAATTATCGGGTGAGATTTGTCATTATTTTCCGTATTACGTATCTGTTCGGGATATGTGTTTGTTACAGTTACGGATTCATGGATGAGTCATGGACATGCAGATGGACTGATGGCTAACAGTAATTGATTGTTACTCTCTCGCGCACACACGGTTCAAGGGTGTACCAGAAGGGCAGCTGAGATGAATGTTTCGTGGTTAAAGCTGCGTGCCCTATGTAGGGTGATTAGTCAAAGTCTGACTGCTTAATTAACGATTGCTCAAACTCGGAAGACATTGTGTGCGGAGAGATGGAGAAAAGCTCTCGAGGAAGCCACAGTCTGATTGTTACGTGTGACGCTTCAGTACGTGACTAGGGAACCTTGCACCTGGGCTTCGGTTAAAAGCTTTTCACACACATTAGTGCAGGTGTGTCAAACTCATTTTCGGTCGAGGGATAAAACATTACATTGTGTGATCCAAAATATTTCGTTTTATTAAAAAACTTGTATAGTCACGCAGAGCTAACGAAGTCCAGAATCTTTGTTATTTATGCCGATCAGACAACAATGCAAATTCTGTATGTATGTATGAGTAAATGATGACATAATTTTTGGGTGAACTATCCCTTAATGCATGTGTTTTAGGTGATGATAGGTGAAATATGCATTTTTACTTGTAACTGAAAGTAAAATATTCTAGGTATTTTTTTGACATTTGCACGATATTTATGCTTAAAACAAAATTGTACATTAAATCTACAGTAAGTTACTGGCAAACCTGCATTGAAGAAAGATGTGATAACTTGCTAAATAATGCTGAATGTGATATGATAATTTACATTTGTACAATCAATATACTGTAAATTACATTAAAATATATTTAAAAACTGCACTGCTTTGTTTCACTGTTGCTGTACAAAAAAAACAAATCTGAAAATCTAATTGCAAACCAATGCGATAAGAATACTCTAATATAATGCACGTATGCAATATTTTGATTTTTTTATACGTTGTGTAGCCCTATTGTTTATCACAGTGAGTTTTTCAGCTCGTTTCATCTGTTTTTCAAGCCATTTTGGAGTCATTGACATCCCTGCATTAGTGTGCGGTGCTTGGGTTTCTGTGCCAGAATCAGATCTTAGACCTAATTCCATTATGAGATAGCATCATATTAAACCACAGATCTCAGTTGAGCACAGATCTACTTGAGCTTTTGCCATTAAGACTGTCATCTAGCCAAGAAGACCCTCATTAACAGCTATTTGTGAGCTCTCTCTCTCTCTGTTTCTCTCTGTCTGTCTGTCTCACATCCCTGAACCAAATAGTTCATCCTCTCTGGAAACCCAAGTGGAACGTGAGCGCAAATGTTATGATTGTGTGCTGGACCGTTAACCATAATACTCCAAACCGGAGAGACAAGACCTCGCACGAGCTCTCAACCACATCAGAGAGAAAGGCACCTCTGTTTAGTTTCCAGACAGCTGGGCAAGAAATTGAGAAAAGCATATGCTGTATATCTTTTTCTTTCCTGAACGTTCACTCGCTTTTTCTTGATTGCTGGGATAGAACATTGAATGGCACAGTGGGAGGTCGAGGAAGAAGCTGGTCAATTTGCTATCAAGTGAGGGGTGTCAGTCAGGGCGCGTCGAGCGAGCTTTTCGCCATCACTCATGTGTCCAAACATGGTCATTTTATCGAGTCCTCTAGAAATATCAGAAACGAGCAAAAGCCTTTGGAAAATAGAAAGAGGGATGAAATGATCTGAAGGGTAGAAGACAGCGAGAGAGGGAAAATGTGAAGTGTTTCGCCAGGGTGTGGAAATCTTATGAGCTTGAAAGTGATGTGCCAATGCAGAGAGGAATTAGTGGGGGGGTCAAACAGATTAACTTCCAACGTCTTAGGCTCTGAAGGTAATAGATACCCTTGTGAAGGAACCCCTTCATCTGTTCTCCCGGCTTAAAAGAAGGAAACAGCGTAACAAAGACATGGCAGATGAAAAAGTTACTATCTGACATGTGACACTGGATAGGACGTTTGGACACCTGGGGGCAATGATGAAGCTGTAGCAGAGCAGAGGCTTTGGGTGCTGTGGTTGGTAAGAGGCGGGTGGATGAAAGGCAGAGAGAGGAGGGGGGGTGTTGATGGGTTGAATTTGATACACAGGCTCTTTCAGACGATGAGGTAATGTCAGCCACTGCCCCTGGACCTTTCTGAATGATGCATTCCAGCCGCTCGACTGTCCGCCGAAAGACAGCGAAACCTCTAATGGTCTGTGACTACCTAAGGTCTGGGTAAGGCTGAGCTTTGCAGATCTCTTGTTTGAGAGAGATTGAGAAAGAATTTCACACATACACAATATACACTAAAAAGCGCTACCTCAGCCTTGTGCTTCAGAAATTCTCTGCCCATTTTGGCTTGCAGTAAACGTTGGAGTAAGTCACAAAGCAAAAGAAAGATCAAAAGGGAAAGAGATGCTTGCTAAACATCTTTTGCTTAACATTATGTTTATTACTTACCCAAAAATTATTGTTGTCGTATGCCATTGTACTTTAAAGGGAAAGTTCGCCCAAAATGAAAATTCTGTCATCATCCACTCGCCATTTTGTCATTTCAAACCTGTATGACTTTCTTTCTTGTGCAGAACACAAAAGAAGATATTTTGAAGAATGTTGGTAACCAGACAGAGGTGGTGCCCATTTACTTGCACTGGTTTTGTGTCCATCCAATAGATGTCGATGGATACCGCCGTTGTTTGGTTACCAACATTCTTCAACATATCGTTCTGCATAAGAAAGAACGTCATCCAGGTTTGAAATGACAAAATGGTGAGTGGATGATGACAGAATTTTCATGGTGGGCGAACTTTCCCTTTAAAGTACAAAGGCATACGACAACAAATAAACCGAGACAATCAGACTTTAAGGTTCTCGATTGCGTCATGTGTATGGAAAGAGAGCAGCTTTGATACTAATACAAACTGCTTAGTACTTTTCCCCAAGCCACTTGTTTTAGCTTTCTTCTCGAGAGGATTGAGCTTGTTCCCGAGGTGTGACAACAAATGTCTCACCAGTAAGCTGAGAAAATGGGACCCAGCAGGTTTTTCAGCCCTGGGCTTCAAGGCTGGCTTTGTACCCAGCAGGGCATCTTGGTTTCTCGCAAACAGGGCCACCTCAGAGCAGGTGAAAGATTGAGAAAAATGTTCCTGCTGGACCCGCGGTCCTCCCGCTTCACACTAACAACAGCAGGCGAAGAGCGACACAGAGGGTTCAGCTTTCAGCCAGAAACGCTTCTCGCCGCGAGGAACGTCAGTGATGAATTACCAAGCCCTTTGGAAAACAGGTCACGGATGTGAAAGTTTGTCATGTGATACGGACATCTTGCTTCCAAAGTCAATGTTTTGTTCGGTTTTGCCGGAGCCACGCCGTCGAGAGCATGTTTAGATACAAGGCAAGCAGCGGAATTTGTGGGAGTTTACAAAGTGTGTGGATGTGAGTGAAGGGGCGTGTCAGACGTCTTCACTTTTTTACCGAGCCAGTTTAAAAGAGGTGATGGATAGCCTTCTAATGACCCCCTCAATCACAAGCTACTTAAGCGGGCTGATCGGTAATGGATTGAAAACAGGCCAACCCGAACCCCCTTTCAGCAGAGCCACGGGGCGGTTCAGCGATCATCCATGGTAGCGAGTCTTTCTCTCATTTATCCAGCGTCTGAGAAATCGGTGGTCCAAACTCACCGTGAAAGTCTTGCGAATCGCGAGCGTGAGCTTTGAAAGGCTCTGGTAAGTCGAGCCTTTTGTCCCCACGTGAGGTGGCGGCTTGGTGCGAAACTTTTGTTTTGCTAATGTTATTAATGGGCTCACTTAAGTGTAAAAACAAAGCAGATTCACCGAGGAAGGAAAAAGGGTGTTTTTTTCTTTCATCTCGGTGGATTGGTGTATCTTCGTGTGGAGGTGTAAAAAACGTGTTTGCCAGCGCTGTGGGAACGTGTCACCATCAGTGAGTTTTATAGATCACTTTTGTACTGTAGGGTTTGAAGTGGGACGGATTCATTAGCGCTGTTCCTTAGAAATATTGTTGCGGAGCAAGGTCTCCACTCCAAAAACAAAATCCAGTTTTGTTCCAGCTCTCTTTTTTCAATTTTCAATTTGACTGTTTTGTTGCTAAGATCGATTTGACAAAGTAAAAAAGAAAATAATTTTCTGTATTTTTCTTAAGTGCCAGCTTCATCGAATACCCATAACGCTGTTCGGTGTGTGTGTTTTCACACCAATTAACAGCTCTCTTTTGGTGCCAGCTGAGGTGATGATGGCCTGTCTCCGGCCAGGATCGCGGTGTTTGCGCGCGTTAGTTTTTTTTCTCGGTTTCTGTCATGTTACAGGCGGTAAGAGAGAGCGCAACCTTCCGTAGACGTTCATTAGTTTGCGAAATAATTAGGGCTTTTAGCTCTGACAAAGGAAAAGCCAACAGGTCCGGTGAACGTACAGGGTTCGGTCCCCTTGATGTTCGCACATCTAGCAATGGCTGGCTCCATCTCAGGCAAATTAACGCCTCGCTCTGTGCAGTTTGCTTTCTGGCCCTTAAGAGGTAAAAACTCCTTCGGCTGGGAGTTGAGTGGTCATTAATATCAGGCGGGTCCTCTGCTTCTTTCTACTCATTGGCACAAATGGCAATGCCGGAGAAAAATGATTCTGTCCGGCCCTCTTCCTTTCTTTCCCTCTCTCGCTCGCGCTATCTTTCTTTTAACTCTCCAAGCCAAACCTGCATCCCCCCTCTCTTGCGCTCTCAATCTAGATAATTCAATCTGTCCAATATCAAATAATCGCCTCCATTTTTTCGTCCCATTTTAACCTTATCACTGGCACTGCTTCCTCGGGGGACCGAGTCTCGTTTCACCTTGTTAAGTGAGAGAGGGAGCCCAAGAGCCATAACCTCGGATCGGGTGGAACAAGGCAGGTGACGAATAGTTCTCGGAGCAACAGAGAGAAAAGACTCTGTTTGTTGTTCTCACTGGCTTCATGTAAACGACCGAGCCAACAGACTGAGGGCTTTTTTCTTCTGAAGAAAAGGAGTTCGAGGAAACATATTAGGCACAAAAGATGGGCTGGGTACAAAAAGAATGAACTGTAAAGCTGCAGAGGTTTGTAAACCTCAAACCTTGTTTTTTTTGTCTTGTTTTCCAGTAAATTATCTTTAAAACAAGATATATTTTGCTGAGAAGTAAAATGGAAAAAGACGAAGTGTCAAAGAAAACAAAAAACATGTGATATTCTTAAAACAATTGCCAATATTTGCCCTTCTGTTTTTTTCTATCATACGCTATTTTCCTTCTCAAATAGATGTCTTATTTGAATAATGTTTATATATTTTTCTTTCTGGAAAACAAGATCATTTATTTTTTTGTAGAACGTCCCACAGTTCTCTTAAAAACGGTGCTCATGCTGTCCTGGCAATTAATTAAAGTCCAATAAGGTTCCCCCCTGGCGGCCATTGTTCCCAAACTCGTGTTTACCTTCTCCACAAGTGTCACTAGCAACTTAATCTTGCAAGAAAGCACGGGTCAAAAGGTTAAGACTGGACCCGCTGCCCTGAGCGGGTGTGTTTGGGGGGTTCTTTTCCATCAGGTTCCCTGACCTCCGTATTCTTTCTGGTTTCTTTCTTTCTATCTTTTCTTTCCTCATTTCCCTCGCACCTAATCCGTAATCTTGATTGTTCTAAGATGATTTTCAAGGCTGCCCCTGGGAGGAGATGGGCTTTTGGAGTTGGTTTTAATTAAGATTTAAAGCAAGCCTCCCTCAAGAAGAGAGATTGAGTGGTTTTAAGACCCTTCTCTGGGTGGAGGGATGAGAGTGGACGAGAGGAAGTGGAACAGATTTCCCAACGAAAACGTGAGAAGGAAACTATTTATAAAAAAGATGAAGAGAAAGATTTTTCATAAAATATGATGTTATGTCTGTCAGATTATATATTGATAAGACGATCAGTCTTTTCATTCTCTCTCTCTCTCTCTCTCTCTCTCTCTTCTCTCTCTCCACTCTCTCCCACTTCTCCCTCGCCTCCACTCTCTCTCTCTCTCTCCTTCTCTCTTCTCTCTCTCTCTCCCTCTCTCTCCCACTC
>NC_079903.1:20465227-20471704 GCF_024868665.1 Triplophysa rosa | reverse complement strand
GAGAGAGAGAGAGAGAGAGAGAGAGAGAGAGAGAGAGAGAGAGAGAGAGACTGGATCTGTGGGTGATGTTCAACTGCCTTCAAATCTCTTTAGTCACAAGTTTTAATGTTTTTTGTCTTTCATGTTTCATATTTTAACTCAAAATAAGAAATAGGAAGTTTATTGCTTTTTGTATCTGTCTATACTGATGTCATCTTATTGACTATGTCTCGCTTCCTTGTTGGAAGTCATTGTGTGTAAATTCTGATAGTAAAGTGATTGTATTGCTGGAGGGTGCCTAGTATTGTAGGTGTTGGTAGTTGGTCATAGTGGGCGGTATATAGGTGGTATAGTATAGGTATATAGGTCATAGTGGGCGTATAGCTGCTAGTCCTGACTCCTCAGTGCTGTTGGTGGGCTGCAAAACAGGCAATAAGATGCTTTTCTAATTTGACGTGAATCAGTTTAAAATGAACTTTCCAGAGGCGTTGTGTTTGTATGAATTCTGTATGATTAATCTCTGCACACATTGTGTTCAACATTGTGCATGTAAACCTTGTTTTCATGTCTAGCGAGTTAATTTAGTGACACACACACACTGTCCATGTGTGCATGCATATATATTTGTGTGTATGTATGTGTAGGCTGTTTGGGGGTCTGAAGGAAAAGGAAATGGCTCTTTGAATAGTATGCGTTCAGAGACGAAGTAAAGAGCACTCTCTCACGCGGCCAAGTGCACTTGATTGTTCAACAAGCAATGATCGCATTAAGAGAGGGCAACAGGACGAGAGAGGAAGGAGACAAAGAGAGAGAGAGAGAGAGAGAGAGAGAGAGAGGGAAATAAATTGACTTTGCCAGTGGCTTAGTCTGCTGATTGAAGTAAATATAGAAAAAACGAGTTTTTCATTCTCATGTGCTGTCCTCAAGTGTGTTAGGGGTAATGGAGTGTGTTTGTGGCCCTGTTAGTTGTCACTGCAGACGTTGTTTTTGCATTTTAGGGAGTGATGATGGACCACCATTTGCCCAGCATACACAATTTTTTTTATAGCATTTCAAAATGTAAAAGGAAATCATGAAAACGTTTTTAGAAATCCCACCGTCAGTAAAAAAGTAATAATGGTGTTACCAAAACATGATGTGCACTTCATATGTTTGCAATTATGGAATGACCAGTATCTTTAGCTATGAGAAAAATTAAGAAAATACGTTGAAAATACATCTTAGTTTTTATACAATCAACACAAAATCATGTGAAAGTACCCACATATTTGCAGTAATCACATGATTTTTTTTACATTTGCATCCTTGGTTTTCAAATGCAGTATGTATTGTAAGATAAAAACAACATTACAACCTCAAAATGTAACTGCCACGAACATACTTGCGCTGTTTGGGTATTCAAAAGTAAACAAAATGTATTCCGTGTTTGTTATCCGGAGAATAATATCTCTGTCTGATTTTATATCTCCTTTCATTCCTCTAGAAAGCACAATAAAAGCAGAATTACAAGCATCTGCTGGGCCAAAATTTCCCCTGGATTGAAAGAAAAACTGAGAAAAGTGCAGCAAGCAGATGGCGCCTTGAGGTTCAGGCGATTAGAGCTCGCGTGTTGGAATATGAATTGGATTAAAAGAAATTAGTCTAATAAAAATCGAATCACATGGCAAGTGCCAGTATCGTCACCTTCGCTGTGTAAAACTCGCCGCCGGTGGCTGTCGATTAGAGGCGAAACAGATGCTCTAAAGAGATACTGTTGCTGGTAATGTGTGTGCGCGTGTTGGTGGCGGACAGGGTCCCCCGCATCACGCCCTTATCTCGACCCACCTCATTTATCAATGTCATAATGTTAATTAGCGCTTCATTTATTTAATCACTTAACGTGTCACGTGTTTCTGATTGGCCTTGCTTATGCATAAAATAAGTTTAAGAAGGAAGGTTAAATGTCAAAAGGTTTATGTTGACAAAGCTGACGTTACATTTCCAACGAAGCGTTAATGTAGCAATAAAGTTCAGTAACTAAACTACTTTACACCACTGTCTATTACAGGATGAACAACAGAAAGAGACAGAATGCGAAACGCAAGCCGTAGAAGGAAAGAGAACGAGAGAGGACGACTGAACAGAATCAGCACATTTCAGCCGAGCTCCATTACATTCAATATGCGCCGCAGATTAAACATGAAACCTTGAGGATTATAGATAAGATTTTGCTCTGTCAGTAGACGGTCTCTTGTGTCCGCTCTGTTCTCTGGGTGGCCCTACATAGACAGTAGACAACCGAGTGATCACTAATCAATGAGAAGAAATTGGGAGGAATTAGCACAAATTAGGAGAAGTGAGGCAAGGGGGGACGTAGTCAGCACTGCCGCACCCCCAGACCACTAAAGGCTAAAATACACTACAAGACTTGCTCAGATTTTGCCCATATTTTCAGTCTGTCTTGTTGCAGAAAGTCAGTGCCAGTCTGCAGATTTTATCAGTTAGTGTGTTTCTATCTGAAACTTTCAAAAAGTCTGCAAGTGTGTGATGTCTATCTTAAAAAAAAATCTGTTCAGATTTGAAAAGTCTTGTAGTGTATTCCAGCGATAAGACACATGCCAGATTCAGAAATGCGACATATTTGCAAGGTACCAAACAAGCTTGTTTTCCACAGCGCTGTGTTCTGGTCCCAGTGGTACGAACTGTTGGTTTTAGTGGTTCAGCACCGTTTCCATCTCTTACATCAGCATCCAAAAAGTACCACACACCTGCTGTCCCGGGGGAGAGCGTGGCCAACGTCAGCCCTCGCTAGCTGTTGCCATTGGGTCTCTTGTTGTGCTGGGTCCATCCTGCACACTGTAATGGTTTGTGTTTAGCAAACAGCTAGCGAGCAGCTGTTTCAGCGGGTCTAAACAAACAAAGCTGCACAGCTAGCGTGCCCCTGTAGTGGGAGGTTTAGCCCGCTAGCAATTCCATAAGCTACATTTAAGGGCTAATGAATGTGAATTCATTTTGTTTATAATGCACATTGTTTACAGAAAGGGAGATGATATAAAACTAGATTATAATTGTTTTTTATACCATTGTGGGGATGCTACGTTATCTTAAGCTCCTAAATGTAGCTTAGTTCTACAGTGTATGCTAACCCTGACCGTAGCGCTAAACTTAAATGTCAAAATATTTTGTACTCAATTTTATTCATGTATTTCTGGTCTGTTTGAAGCTTTGACGTTTTAGCGATCAAAATGAGTACAAACCCTATATTGTAGTAAATATAGTTCTGTAGTAAAACCATGTTTACTTTTTGGGTACTTTATGGTATATGAACATATTCACAAAGATAGCAAAACACGAGAGACATAATTGTTTTCCTAAAATTTTCAGTAATCACATGCAAAAACATTTTCCCCTTCCCCCTCACCGATTTGGAAAGTCAGTCATAGAGTTAATCAATTCAAATCCCTGAAAGAAGTAGAAAATCAGCATTTACAATCTCAAGGGTGTTTCTGGGCTAACCAAGTGCTTTCGAAGCATGCAAAGCTACCAGCATTCATCCGACGGCAGCCCATAGCGGCTCGGAGCTTAGCTCTTCTCTTTGGTGGGGTTTTGGTGGGATCAGAGGCCACTTTTGTCCTCATTCGGCCTGTGCCTTAGTGATGTAAATGCAGGGTGGCCTCTGGCTCCTTATCTCTCGGGTTAAGGCTCATTCTGCTCTTTCCGCAATCTATTATCATAAGGGCCAGACTCCTAGCGTGGGCTGCTAGCGTTATCCGTGGCAAATGCTGGGACGTGCAGGGGAACGTTCAGGGGATTAGCATTTTAACACAGTGTGAGTCTAAACCCCTGAACCCCTCTGTCACGGAGGGCAAGTCCCCGATGGCTTGCCAGCTCACTATTTGGCACCCTAAATGAGTGAGCTGGATGAGCGAACCACATTGTGCTTTTGTCGTAGCTTTTCTTGGATCACATGTGTTATTTTGGTATGCAGCTTGGTTTGTGGGAAAATTTTAGCATGATGATTATTGAGTATGTTCAACAGAAAAAAACCTGAGTTTCAGTAGGCATATAAGGTCACACTGATAAGTATTTCTTTATTTCCTGTTTTCCCAGGATCCCGTCTGCGGCAGGAAGATTCTCCGCCCCGGATCGTGGAACACCCCTCTGATCTGATCGTATCCAAGGGCGAACCAGCCACCCTGAACTGCAAGGCGGAGGGGCGGCCCACCCCCACCGTGGAGTGGTACAAGGATGGAGAACGTGTTGAAACCGACAAAGATGACCCTCGATCTCACCGTATGCTCCTGCCCAGCGGCTCTCTCTTCTTCCTGCGCATCGTACATGGCCGTCGCAGCAAACCCGACGAGGGCGCGTACGTGTGTGTGGCACGCAACTACCTGGGGGAGGCCGTTAGCCGAAACGCTTCACTAGAAGTAGCATGTAAGTTTGTATTTAATCAATTATTGTCTAAAGCGACAGCGTTGGGAAACTAGTTGTGCTCTTTGGGTTGGACTTCTTCATGTTCCCCTAAGCACAAAAGGAATTAAATTCACAATTGCACAAAATGATCCTTTGAGTGTTGCTGTTTCCACATCTTGGCTGATTTTGGTGTTGCCTCTTAGGAATGTTGGAAAGCGTCGTTTCCACGCTTCAAAAAGAGAGAGGGGTATTTTGCATATGGCTCCATAGTTTGATTAGCTCTACATATGTTTTGGCATATTTATCAAGCTGTTTCACTGCAACCTGCCAAGTTTTCCCAAGAAACTAGTTTCAGCAAGAAATGACGGAGTTACAGATAAAAGAGAGATGGCTTTGCTAGGTGCAGAAGGAAAGCTGTACACATGGGACACAGGAGAAGGGCTTATTGACAACCGGTAGATGGCTTTGGCTTTGATGATGGGTCCCTGTTGGTTTGACTTGCATTTTTAGAGAGATCACATCCCCTGGGCTCAAATCCCCAAGCCAATCAGAATCCAGCATGAGTGACAGGTCACCCATCCTTCTTTTTTCTAACCATTGGCCAGATATAATGCGATTTGAAGTCTCGGCTATTTCTTTGTAATTTAATTGACCTGTGTTGCCAAAAACACCATTGCTTGGCTGACCTCGAGTTAGTTATTAGGGAACACGTTCTACCATCCAATGGTGCTTTTAAAGGATTTTTGCCACATGAAAGCTGACAGAACTAGCTTAGCCAATATGTTAAGTCATTAGAGATTAAAGAAGTATTGGTCTTGCTTCGTTGCATTTGTAGTCTAGACCTGTAGTCTAAGAGAGCGGCTTTCTTAAAGTCTGTTTCAATCCCAGGCTGATCAATACTGAGGCCTCGCTTATGCGTTGTTATGAAAATAGAGGCGATCCATCATGAAATAAGGATACGATGATAAATATTGAATGAGTGGATAACTAAACCGGCTCGGTGCGCTGCCGCCAAGACCCCATGCAGTAATGAGAGGGTGTGTGTGTTTGCTGCCGGAAAGCGTGACTCTAAAGCAAGGGATTGTGGGAAGCTTTTGAGAGGCGAATTTTGAACACCGCTGCTTTTTCTATTTTTACTGTGTAATTGATGATACAGCACAGTGATTTGGGTTAAAGACTATGGATACACAGATGATGTGTGCTTATTTTTGCGGTAGCAATTGCGGGAGGGTTTTCTGTAATATTTTTGGATGCTTTTCTATTGTTTGCTTGTAACCGTTGGTATATTTAGGTCACAGAGTCCATATAAAAGGCTTTAAAGGCAGAAATGGTGTTTGTGTGTGTTTTACCCTTGTAGTGGGCAGGGGGTGTGTGTTTGCTCTGATCTTCTCTGGGCTCTTCACAGGCTTGCTGGAGGCCCCCAGGTGCTAACTGCGTGACAGCAGCTTGATCTATCGATCGCGCTAAGAGGGGTCTCCTCGCCTAAATGAAAATTCATGAAAAATTGATGAAGTCCCCGATTATTCCTCTTTTCCTTTTTCGCTCTCTCATCTTCTCTCTACCTCTTTCTCATTCAGAATTTAGTGGAAGAGTGTAAATGAGCTGTAGGATATTTTACGAGCGTCAGGTGAAAGGTGAAGGGTCGCAGAGGTCGGCAGGACAGTGAATTCTGAAACTACAACGAGAAACGCACTAAAGTGAAACCGTCAGCTGTGTTACGTTACACAGTTTCCACTCATAAAACTTCTCTTTAGTGGCGAGCGATCACAGAAGTGAAGCCAACGCAAACCGATACGTCTCTTGTATCGTGCCAAACAAAATATGTTTCATCAGTCACCTCGTAGAAATATTCTGTTTTCTCAGGAAGTAAATGTTGATTTTATAACCAGCTGTGTGTATGGACACTCATGCGCAGAAAATGTTCTGCTCCAAAACAAACAGCTGGCCTTCAGTGACATTAAAAATGCGTCTGACGTTTCAGTCTGTAGTTCTGGGGGCTCCCACCTCGGTCACTTCATCTTGAGTCACAAGTCGTCTCCTGTTGAGTTATACTGTCTTTTCTCTCTCTCACTTTTTCTCTCTCTCATATGGGGTCGTGTAACC
>NC_079903.1:20421492-20463944 GCF_024868665.1 Triplophysa rosa | reverse complement strand
CTCTCTCTCTCTCTCTCTCTCTCTCTCTCTCTCTCTCTCTCTCTCTCTCTCTCTCTCTCTCTCTCTCTCTCTCGCTCTTCTATTCTTGTGAATGTACTGCTGTATTTCTGTTTTTTTTTTTACCGTGAAGCAAGACACATGCAGGGAGAGAGAGAGAACAATATTATTATGGGATGTTATCAAATATCAAAACATTCAGTAATTGATGTGAAATCTGGAAATGGCCTGGATTTAAACCAGTTCTCATTGTCATTCGTATATGTGGACTACCTGCCAGGCCATATCCCTGACCAGTTTAGAGTTTCAGTAACCCTGAGCACTACTAGTTAATATAGATTTATTTATTTATCATGATTTTCTATAAACGGCTTGAAATAAATACGCTTGAAGACTGCCGCTGCCGCTTTTCAAACATGAATGTTTTCAGTTCTAGTAGGCATAGCGTGTTTGGAGATTCATTAGTTTACATCTTGTGCTTTGTTATCCGTGGTCTGCCTATCTTTGCCTGTGTGTACATGTGCTTATATTTGCGCATGTTACATTGATTCAGTTTGGTCTCTGTGACCCTAAACTACTTAAAACTCCATTACATGATTGCCCGATCAAAAAGTGCCCCAAGCCACGCCGAATCATTCCGATTGGTCATTTAAATCCAATCAAAGTCTAGACTATTGACTTCAATCCTGTCATTTGCATTACCAGTGGTTGTGTTTCTGTGCCGGAGTACACAACGAGGTTCCTCTGCGGTTCCTTGCAGTAATTGGAGGTACAAAACATCTACCCCTTGAGTTGATGGATTCCCATGAGGTTTCCGCATTCTGACAGTGACTGGGATTGGATCCGATGACCCCTAAAGACCCCCACGGAGCCCCAATGTCCCGCTCAGACCAGCCGCCATCGCAATTCCTTAACGTTCGGCTCTGTGTAGAGCAGATACCCCTCACCCTACAGATACGCCACCACTGTCTGCTGTGACCCCTGAAGCAAAGCCTCCTGGGACCCCCACCAAGGCCTGTAATCCATCATATGTGTGTGCGCGTGAGAGAGAGAGCTCAAATTCAGCCCCGCCCCTCAACTGAGGTCTGAGGAAATTGATTCAGCTCTCTGTTGAAGCGAACGATCTGTTATTTTCCTCAGAGCAAAAAGTGCAGGTGCCCGAGTGCTGATGTTGCAAACTCTGTCTGACACACACACGAACATAGAGATGTTAGTGCTGCGTGTGTGTTATGGTGTGTGATCATTAGAGAATGCTTCCAGTCGCACTGATGGATGGCGTGTTTTTGAACCCTGCACTAGTCACCTACAACACACACACACGGCTCAATGTCCTGGTATCTGCCAGGACGATGACATCATCCATCTCAGGGAAAGCTGGTGTTAAACTGGCATTTAGATTGTGCCAACTTGAGCGTGTCATGGTCTCTCTCTCTCTCTCTCTCTCTCTCTCTCTCTCTCTCTCTCTCTCTTATCCAGTTATTTTACAGCAGTGTTTTCCAACTGGTTTTGTTAAAAGACCTACAGCGGTAACTAATGGTGACCCAGCATAATGTAAGCATTGTTTGTTGTACAATTTTTTTTTCCAAATCATGTTTGATTATAAATTCATATTATCATGAATGGCAAAGTAAAGTTATTTACCCTTTCGTGTATTACTTTTTGACAACCTCCGTCAGTTTTTGTGTTTTATTGCTCTTAGAAAATGTAAAACAAGATTTTTTTATGTTAATTAAAAAAAATTAACAATATTTTTCAAAGATTTTTAGATGCATTTTGTT
The DNA here is from genome assembly GCF_024868665.1 of Triplophysa rosa. Taxonomy (NCBI): domain Eukaryota; kingdom Metazoa; phylum Chordata; class Actinopteri; order Cypriniformes; family Nemacheilidae; genus Triplophysa; species Triplophysa rosa. Next base: position 20,462,169 of record NC_079903.1, on the reverse strand, counting down.
TTTATTTGAGCTACTGTAGCGGGCCACTGCATTGACTTCTGTGCATGAAAGGTTTTAATATGACAGGCTGAATAAAAGGTATTTACTAAACTTGAACAAAAATAAATGAATAGAGGATCTCAATAAACTAAAATAAATGTGTATTAGTATTGGCCATATAACCAAGTGACAGATTAATTTTATACAGAAAATCAAAGCGCTCCAATGAACGAACAGCCGTTTTCATTAACACAAGATTTGACAATTTTTTACATTTTTTTTACATCCCTTTTAAACATTTATAATGTATTTATTTTTCAGGTTCAAGGTTATTTGCAATTTATTATTTGTGTGCATTGTTGTGTCTGTGTTTTCCCACCGGTTGAGAATCACTGTTGTGAATGGTCTAATGGTGCGTCTGTGTCTGTCGTGATCATGTGTGTTAATATCTGGACAGATATTGGGTTTGACTCTGGTTACTGTGTGAACGGGAGTCTCGTTGCCGCTCGGGACAGCTGCATAAGGAGGGGCGGCAGGGTGGGGGGTAACCTAAGCTTCCTGTACCGCGGTCTGTGTGTGTGGGGGGGGAGAAACCTGAGCCTGGTCTCCTTCCTGCTGGTGTTTGAAATTGATAGGCAGTGTGGGGTCCTTCAGAAGGGTTGAGAGTTTATGGGTGTGATGTGAAGAACAGCTGGAGGTGGACGCTGGACGCTCTGTCTGCGCTGCGGCCCCGCGTTTGTGTCAATGAGAAAATTTGTCAGTAGTGAAGACCTCTGCCCTTGTATTTATTCCTTTGAGTCTTGTTTGTGTTGATTGCCCTTTTCTTGTTTGCACCCTTTAGAAGTAACGCTACTGTCCCTTTAAAGGCCATTGCACATTGAGGCCGAAATTTGCGTCCCGCATATTAAAAAAATAAATACGACCTCACGTTGTGTCAATCACATTTACACACTGCCTCCTATATTTTCGTCCGTCAACACAAACACGATTTTCTGTGTTTTCCGCATCCGTAGCAAGCATTTTGAGGGGAGTTTTGACAATTCAGAGACACCGTACAAACGAGCGTCAAATACGAAAAAACGCATACAAAATGTTGCACTGTATGTGCAAAGACCATTAAACTGTGCAATGATGAAGATCTGGTGAAGATGGCATAGTTTACACTTTTGTTTTTTATGGTGGGTCCAGAGCCATTGAGAGAGAGAGTTGCGCCAACAAGTTCAAAATAGCCTTAAGATAGTTCCAGGAAGTTACTGTATGTTTTCTCTATAAATGCTTTATTTCTTTAATTTTGTTATTCATTAAATGACTTCGGCGTCTTTAAATGGGTTAAAAGTTGACCTCAGTTGGTCTGTTTAGCCGCAGCTCCATACGTTACTAGTAACTTCTGGGATCTATTGCTGTGAAAAAACTGTTCCATTGGAGTCAACGGAGTTGACGCGACTCTCTCTCTCAATGGCTCTGGGTGGGTCATGTTTCTGAGTACAAATGGATGTTAATGTGTTTGTGGTTGTGGTGTAATAACCATGACAGGTTTTGATTTTTTTGTTGCAGACTTAGTAAATGGTTATAGTGGACTGAGGAGGCTTTTTAAACACTATCAGTGTATTTTTATTTAAACAGGAAAACAATGGGACATTGTTTAATATGACATTTTCCCCTTAAGGGATTGCAATAGTCTACATTTTATAAGTAAATTAATGTGAATGTTAAGTTTAGACAAATTGTGATTCATCTGTTTGGGCTTATGAACTCACGTTTAGTTGCGAGACAGACAGATGGACTGATAGACACACACACACACTTGTGAAGTTGAACATGAAAATGAGAAACACATGGACTGGCATACATCACACACACACATACATACATCATGGCAAAAGGCCAAGCTGTATAGAAATCATAACAGCTCCATTCAAATGCTAAGTAGAGTCTTATCTCTGGACTGCTCTTCGCAGTTCTCCTGTCTCCACGGTTGTTATTCGGAGTTGTTTGTACTGTATAGCAGGTTCGCGTGAGTGTTTAAACTGGCTCTTGTGCTACTTGCACACGCCTGGAGTGATGATGTGAATATCGGTGTGAAGGTCCAGTGAGGTTCCGCGTTATTGTTTCCTTGTGATTTTTCACTAGACGCTTTTCGTTTTTACTGGGGGTCGCAGTGGCGGGGCTAGCGAAAACAAAGCCCAACCTTTATGAGAATAATCTGTCACATTTTTCATATCTCCGACCTGATCAAACTATCCAATATTCGCCCGTTAATGCCTAGAGGGGCCAGTCACGAGGAAGAGCCCACATTTCATCTGTTAGATTCTGCTGTATAGCGTCTGCCGGTCCCAGAGAGGATTTCTAATTTGAAAGCTGTTAAATCGTCGTGATCAATCACTTTAATTTCTCGGCCACGTTGTTATCCAGGGTTAAATGCGTTTATGTAACGCTGTGTTGAGATCAGCAGTGTTGCAGTCTTGTGTGATGTGTGTGAGGATGTCTTTGGATGGTCTAATATCACATTACTGACCTGCACAGGAAATGAAAGCGGGTGACAGTGAGTGATTGCCTTGTAAGTGTGCGTGCGTGTGTGTCTGTCTGTGTATGTGTGTGTGTGTGTGTGTGTGTGTGTGAGATTGACAAACTGAGGCATTTGACTTCTTGAATCTTTGATAAGAACATTAATAGTCTCTTACTCAGGCCCAAGACAGTCCCAATCAGTTTGTCTGTGTGTGCAACGAAAGGATGAATTATGCATTTCTCGCTGACTTTGAAAAATGAACAGTGTCAAATCCTCATCTGCATAAATCTTCATTGTATTCATGTTGATATAGCGAATACATGTTTAGTTTTGTGTTGTTTCTATAGAGGTTATAATGACTAAAGCAGCAGGTGACTTGAATGAGACAAAATCTCTATAATGCACGTAACTGCATGACGCTTATGCACCAATAAAGTGCATTACATATCTCTTGTATTTCCATCTCCCGCCCTTATATTTCTGAAAATTTCTATCAGTAGACAAAAAATGACATCTTGGATACATTACAAATATTGTTTTGGCTGCTGATATAGCAGCACTGAAATCATGACGAACAAGCGCAGCAGTAAAGCATTGAGTCGCAATCTACAATTACGCCTCTGTTGGCACCAATAATTACACAAATATAGATACTGTAATTCAACTGCAGATTTGCATGCTTGCGGAAACATAAAGACCCGGTAATTCATGCATTGACGAATGCACAAAGAAAACAAAGACTCACGCACACGTAGACATGCTGAGTTAGTTGTAGATAACCACACAAACATAAACCCACTGTAATTCAGCTGTAGATTCCCGCACACATTGCTGGCATCTATGCAAAGCAAATCGCAAACGTCATGCGAAATGAAATTGGCTGCACGTGGCATTGTAATATTAAAACCATGTTGGTCCAGCAGGTGGATGGCAAATAAACAACGCGTGTTAGTCGATAGCCGCTGTCCTCAGTACTGTATAAAACCACATTGAATGGCCCCATAGCGTGCAGAATCTCTCAGCCGGGCGGGAAAATGAGAAGTCCGATAATGATTTCCTGTAGCTCAGCCTTTAATCCCAAACACAAGGCTTATCTCTGCGGTGTAAAGCATGTGTTGTGTGGTAAGCCGCTCTCAGATTGGCCCTTTCTGAATGGGCGGCCATTGAAGAGCCTTGGAGAGTCCGGTGTGCTGGCGTGATAGCGGGACCTCTCGAAGGGAGCGGCTGATAAAAGGTCATTCCCTGGAAATGACCTCCGATGGGGCATTGATTGACCTGCGATTGAACCTTTGCTGATAAACTGAAGAGACAGTACAGGTCTGTTTGCGGACGATACAGTGAAATTGTTAACATCGGCCTGCTTTTGTGTTGCAATCTTTATGGTAAAAGCAAAGATCAAATCCAGTAACATTGGGGAAGCACTGATATAAAATCTGATAGCTATTAATTTCTTTTAGTTATGGCCAATAACCGGTTAATGATTGCTGATATTATCAGTTGTAGTTGTTAGACTTATGTGATTTTCAATGGTCGATGCAATTGGGGTTTTTCGTTTTCATCTCCTATTTATTATCTTTCCTATCACTTCTGTTGTACCTGTTGTTTTTTACTTATGAAATGCAACTTTGCAGATTTTCAACCCTCTTTGTATTGTTACAATGTGTGTACATTTGCGTAATTTGGTGGACCTTTGCTTCTCAATCCAAGTAACATAGAGAAAGAGTAAACACTGTTAATTTACATATACGACTGACATTGTAATAATGCAAAGTGGGTTTAAAAGTGGCAAAGTTGGAATGTATGCAGTGGTCTGTGATCAAACTAGCCGTTCACTTCCTGTACTCCCTCTTTTTTCATCAACCTCCCTCTCCTCTGCCTCCTCTGATTGCCGTGGTCCACAGATGATAACCATTCCCCCTCGTTCCCTGAACCCCTCCCACTTCAGGCACACACACATCAGATAGCGGTCCGCGGCAGGCAGCTAATGAAATTATCCCCACGTTGCCCATACGCTTTAATAAGTCACTTGACTCGATTAAGGATGTGATCGGGGGGATGGAGGATGTTGGATAGATACAGTGCATCTCCAGCTCGCCCAACGGTGCCAACCGGGGTGTTGATTATCATAAATTTTCCCTGTCCACACGCACACATGGATAGCGATACCTCAGGCAAAATCCTCACCCCGCTTCCCCCTTTTCCTCACGTCGCTCCTCTATCCCGGGCCAGGCGTTTTTGGCAGTCTGGCAAGCAGCTCTGAAGAAACAGGAAAAGTGGGCGGTGCCAGCATTGTGCTGTCATCAACTTTCTTTGACTGGCAGCCATGAGGCTGTCTGAGCCCCGCCCCCCTGCTGTGCTGCAGTTTCCATCTCCCTCTTATGAATCTCTCTCTCCTGTCATCACTCCATCCCAAAGTGGCAGCGATTCCTTGGGTCTCAGCTGCTTGGAGAGATGATACTCCAGACACCCGCTGCTCGGGTGAATCTTTTTGGATCGGAGAAGTGGAGCCAGTCAGCCAGCCCCGAGTGAAAGACATCGGCCCGGTGCGCAACCTGATCCCCGCTGCCTCTCCGCAGAAACCTCACGCTGAGCAGATAATGTAAGCAATCCGCAAATAACTCAACATCGGCGACTGATTGCTGAGTTCAAGGTATTTCATTATCGCGGACAAGTCAAATCTAAAATTCATTGCATTTTGTTAAAGAGTAAATATTTTGTGATTTTTAAGGTCCTACTTTGGTTTATGGAGTTTCCATCAACAAGTTTACGTACATATAATGTGTAAAAACACTTTAATTTTCTTATAATAGACAGTTATTACCTTACTTCTTGACTGACTCTCAAATGATTAATTTCTGTCTAATCCCCTCCTTTCTGTCAGCCCACTCTGATCTGATTGGTCAGATGGTCTAGTCTGCTGTGATTGGTCTACCGCGTGCAGTGTCGCAAATGGAACGTAGGCGGGCATTACACGGAGTGACGCAAATCCGACCCGGAACTGAAATTAGAACGACAGACGACTCGTTCGCTTGATTCAGAGTCGACTCCTTTTCCCAAGCCAATAACTTTGTCAACTTTACACACTGCGTGAAATGTCATTTTAAGAACATTGTAATAGTTACTCTTTAAGATATGTTATATATTTTTTTATCGACCAACGAGACAAAATATTACTTCATTAGTATTTTTTCAACAGTTATTAAGATGTGGTCTAGCTCTTCTGCCCGACTAATGCGCGCAGCATCCTCGTGCCCTGACAGCTGGCAGTCTGGTACCCGTCATGACCTGCCTCACAGTTTCTCCTCTCTCTCTTTCTTCTACTCTGTCTTCCGCTCTTCTTTTCTTTTTGATTCGCCCCTCATGTTTGTCCAGCCACATAAACAGACCTAAGAGCTTATGACAGCTGGAAATGAACTTGTGTTCCCCTCTGTGACCCCTTCTCCAAAGCGTAGAAGAAGAACCCCACACACACAAACGAAGTCATCGTGCCCCGCCACGCCAAGTCTCTGATCCGCATGGGGCCAGAAGGGGTCAATGGATTTGCCAGGTCACCGTGGCAACTCTTGACAGGCTCAAATGTCAGTGAGTTGGTCAGCCATGACATCGCTGTCAGAGTCAAACGTGCCCCCCCTCACTTTGAGGGTCATTACAGAGGATGGAGGGGAGAAGAAACGGGGGGAAGCGGTGGGATGCAGGGGTCCTGGAGCTGTTAGCCTTCAGTCCGGTCCGGTTGTGTCAGAGGCGCGCTGTCACTTTATGTCTAATTGGGGCGGGTCAACGCCCTAGAGGCGTGAAGTGTTACGCTTGCCCTGTTCATTTCTGCGGGTCTTTTTTGTCTCTCGCTTGCTCAAAATTTGGCCACCTATCTAGTCCTCTCAATCTTTTTTGAACTTGCCAGTGTCTTAAAGGGATAGTCCAGCCAATTCATCGTGTTTTTTTATGGACCATAAAAGAGATGCACGGAAAGCTGCAATTCATAATGTCTGCCTCTCTATTGCCATCTCTGTTTGATACAAAAATTGCAGGTTACTTTCTGTACTTATCTTTACAAGTCAGATGATGTAAAACTGAGAATTCATGTGAAATGAGACCAACTCATAAAGCTATTGATTTTTAGTATAAATATAATTATTAATTATTTTTACTATTGTTATAAGTTTACCAGTTTGAATCAGAGTTAGATAAAAATACTTGTCTTATGTATCTGCTTAACCAACAACAAAAAAGTTACAAAGTGCACCTTTAAATTGTTTTGTATACTTGTTTCTTAAACGAGCATTTACAGTAGTTAAAATACATTTACAGTTTAAATCCTCTTTGTTTTTATACTTTTCTTTTGTGCATTGCATCATATTCTGCATGGCATTATGGGTAATTTTGTAACCCAGAGAAATGCAGGAAACTGTACATCAGGTGTAAATAATGAAAAGAGAGAGTTTATACAGACAGAGATGAAGGGAGCGATTGGTAGAAAGATTTTTTTATTTATTTGTTTTTGTGTGTCAGTGATGTGCGGATGATTGTATTGATTGATCCGGGGGTTGTTTAGGGGTCATTTTCCCTCAGAGGGGACCGATAATACGTCACATCATTTGTCATGAACCCGTTTAAAATGACTAATACCTCTCTTGCACAGCTATTATAGTGGTCTTATTGTCAAGTGTGTGTTTGCGTCTAGCTTCTAAAAAGTAAACCTGCATGTATTTGTGTTGGCCTGTTGTGTTTGTGTGTATCGTGAACCTCTGTGTTGTGGGTGTTCAATGCAAGCTTTCCGTTTATGTGTTTATTTCTGTGTATTTTAACCTTTGGTGCGAGTTAATATGTTGTGAATGTTTCCACATTAGCGCTTCCATTAAGCTGCATTTGTATGCACGTCCACGGCTGTGCATGTGTGTATTTGTGTGTGTGGTGAACGGTGTCAAATGGGTTTGTTTGGCTGCTTGAACTAAAGGAGCTTATTCTGATTGGCTGCGAAGCCAGAACTAATACCTGCATATTTATTTTGCGCTTCATGAGCGAATGCTACCGACCCCCCTCAAATAAACACCATAGCAAAATCAGCGGAAAAGAGGCGGAGAGCATCCTTTACAGTAAAATGAAAATTAGACCTTACGTTTACATTCATGCATTTGGCACATGCATCTAAAGCAACGTGCAGTGCATTCAGTCTTTACATGTATCAGTATGTGTGTTCTCTCAGTGATCGAACCCATGGCCTTTGCACTGCTAAAGCAATGCTCTACCAGTTTGACTACAGGAACCATAGCAACGCCTTAGCAACCACCTACAACAGAGATGTTGTGAGTTTTGCATGGGTCGGACCTTTCACACTTGTTTTGTTGTAATACTATTTTACAAGTCAGTACTATAGTACGAAAGTTACGATAAACAAAAATAGATGCATTATCCAAATGATCTGTAAATCAGCGAGACGGATGCTTTACGGTTGCGGGTGTTAATACATCACTGTGCGATTGCTCTATCTGTCCATTAGTATAACGAAATGCCACAGAAACATTACACACGATACATCGACTGAAGTGTCAGGATTGCATTGTGCAGTTTATTTTTCCACGGACCGCCACATCTCTCTCTCCGCTCTCATTATCACTCCATCACCGCAGTTTGTTTTATTAGACCCCGGAGGTGGCTGCCAGGCAACTGCGTGTGTGTGTGTGTGTGTGTGTGTGCGTGTGTGTGTGTGTGTGTGTGCGTGTGTTTGTGTGGTTTTGCACTGTGTCTGTTCCCTAAAGTGGGATCTTTCTTCCTTCTGACCTACATTCTTTTACAGCAATATTCAGCGGAGTTCGTTTGGTTGATATGCGCTTTGAGGTTAGACACAGAACAAACACACACGCGGTCCCAAAACAAATCTTTTTTGATAAGACTCTGGGGAAACCAGCTACTGCTTGTGCAGTGGTTGAAAACGCCCTGAATAGACAGAGGGTTTGAACAGGTGCTTTTTAATAGCGTATTGTAGGTGTGTTTGAGAATGAGCTGTTGTTTCAGTCAGTCATCGTTGACTCACCGTCACATTGTTACGAACATGTATGATGTGTAGACTCTGAAACCAATGTCTTTGTAGTTGGGATAGTCTAACATTTACACAGTAAATTTATGGAAGAAAATTTGTTAATAAGATAAAATGGTGAATATTAAGGGTCCAGTGTGTAATATTTTTGGGGATCTATTGACATAAATACAATATAATATTATTATATTATGTTTTTATTACCTTAGAATGAGCTGTTTCTATCTACATACACCGCGGGTCCCCTTACATGGAATTCACCATGTTGTTTCTACAGTAGCCCTAAAGGGACAAACTGCTCTACAGAGCGCGTTTCGTAAATGGATGTTTCTGCAACTACGGGCACTTTTGACTGTCCAAAATAAAGGTCAACAAAACTGCATGGAGTCATTAAGGTTTTAATCTGTTTATTTTTATATTTGTAATTTAATATACAGGAAACATTTATAATGTGCTGGACATGTTGCGGAAATGACATTTTTGCTAATATTGCAGCTAATTGGCAGCTAGTAAGGTCTACTACATTAGTTTGGACTCTTAGCATATTAATATACATGAATTAAACAGTTATATGCATTTATTTTTGAAATGTAGTTCAAAGTACAGAATTACTATGGTATGGACACACAATATTTACCTTATATTTTTGGGATCTTGTGAGTGAGGTAGTGAGGTGGCATAATGTAGTTTCCATAGAAACTAGACTTGTTCGTCTTTGATAAAACATCATTATAAAAGCCTTTTTTCATTGTTGCGGTAAGGACTCAAAAGTGTGGGACAGGCACATTTACTTCATTAAATTGTATTATGAAGTATATTAATATTGTGACTAGAATTGTGGGACATGAACAAAATGGTGTTTGGACCTATAAATGCTATGTAATTTGATATTAAATCACATTAATCATTAATTATATATTAATAGTGTGATTACACTGTGAATATATTTATAAAGCGTCATATGACAAATCAATAATTTCACTGCTGGGACTTAAAAGTGAACACCCAAATATGTTATCTCCTTCGGCAAAGAAGCGAAAACGTGACAATGACTTAGCCCTGTGTCAGCCTCCGTAGTGCTTCGAAAGGGAGGGGTGGACTGAGCCGTTGGTTACAATTCACAATCTCAGCGCTAGATGCCGCTAAATTTCATACACTGGACCTTTAATTTTATCGAGGAATAATTTCTTAAAAATTAAACTTCAGTAACTACTGGTTGATCCAGCACTGGCCCCTTTGTGTGTGTTTGCATGTGGTTGTGTGTGTGTGCGTGCGTGCGTGCGTGCGTGTGTGTGTGTGTGTGTGTGTGTGTGTGTGTAAGTAGTTCTCCTGCAGTGAGCTTTTGTCTGCTTTTGTCTCTCCACTCACCTCTCTACTTTTACACACACACACAGACATGGCCGGCAGTCTGGCATCAGGTGGATAAAGCTTGCGTCTGTCTGTCTAAGGAGTTTGTCTCCCACTGTGTGTGTGTGCGTGTGTGCGTGTGTGTGTGTGTGCGTGTGTGTGTGCGTGTGTATGTGCGTGTGTATGTGCGTGTGTGTGCGTGTGTATGTGCGTGTGTGTGCGTGCGTGCGTGTGTTTGAATGGTGTATAACAGCAATTTGAAACCTCGTGAATAGAGGATACAATCAAACACACACACAGGGCCAGCTCTGTCTCCATCTCTTTTCTTCCGTTTATTCTCTTTTTTTGGGTGTTTGTGTCTCTTGGTGTTTTGTGTGCAGTGATTCTGTGTTCATGGACCTGTGTGTGTGTGTGTGTGTGTGTGTGTGTGTGTGTGTGTGTGTGTGTAGTGGCAGGATTACCCCCGGTGTCTGTCCTTTAATATATGAACCGCTACACAGGAGCACTAACAGCTCATTTTAAGTCCCCGTGTTTACTGTGGACTGTTGTATGTGTGTGTTTATGACTAATGTAGCTGGAGGCCTGAGAGATGAGCTCTTTAAAAACACGGAGCCATTTCCTTTCAAAGATTCCTCTGACACACACGCACACAGACGCAAATGCAGACTCCTAAAAGTCTCTGTGAGACTGATTGAGGCTGATTACAAAATGAATGCTTTCATCACCAGGCTGAAAAGCATTTTCTATCTCTCGCTCTTCAAATGCGGAAAATTCCCCATCTTGCTTTTTGTGCATCTGTGTTTACGAAATATCCACACTTGAGTTATAATATTATAATGCACCTTCTTTGGAAAGTAATGCGAACAAACCTGTTTTGTTTACTTTGATAGGACTTGATGTTCTGTATTCTGCTGTAAGGTGTTACCCATCACTAAAGAAGGACAGACAGAATTTTGAAGTTTATAAATATTAATATTATATCTCACACCCTCTCTCAGACATCACACATTTCAAGCTTTAATGTCTGTATATCGACTTAGGGATATCAACGCTCGTGTTCCAAGATGTTCTCAATCCTTTTCTCTTTGCTCTTAAGGTCCCCTGCGTTCCTCTAAGCCTTTGTTTCTGTATCTCATCCCTGTGTGTTAACAGGCTAACCACCGGTGTTTATCCTTTTGGAATGATTGGATTTAAATCGTAGGAACCACGTCTGGGAGGAAAAAAGGAATAACAAACATTGGGAGAGTGCGAAGGGGGGATACCGTAGTGATGTTAGGAAGGCGTCCCCCTGGACAATAAATCCCTTTCTCCCAAATCCCATTGTTAAGAAAGCATGAAACCGGATTCCTGTAACAAGGCCTCTGATCTGAAGAGGTATGGCCCAAAGGACTCAATTAGAGATACAACAGGCCTGATCTTTATACCTTTTCTTTTCTTCCATTCCCCGCATCTTCTCTTCCCTCCTGTGTGGACCTGCTGTGCTGCAGCGCCACAGCTGGGGTCCGGAAAGCAGAACATGGTCTTGCACACACAACCACCAATAAATGCACCGCCAGTCAGTGAACCTTTGCCATGGATTGTGTGTGTTTGTGTGCTTGTGCTGTCCTGCTGTGTGGTTTGTATTATGCCTAAAACTCGTTGGGTTTGCATGGGAACAAAAGATCGCTTTATGTGCCGTTTGCCTCATTTAGGATCATGATCTTAGCACATTACATTTGTCTCTATGTACAGTATGTAAAATGGTTTATGCAAATAGGTGTCAAATAAGTTTTGTCATCGTTTACTCATGCTTATGTTGTTTCAAATCCATGTGAAGCATAGGAGAGGCGTATTGAAGAAAAAAGATTTTTCCATGCAATGCGAATGGTGACCCAGACTGTCATTCTCTAACATTGTGTTTTTTTTCTGTTCCATGAAAGAAAGAAAGTGATATGGGTTTGACTATACGATGATAAAATTAAATCACATGACGAACTTATTTTTGGTGTACTGTCTCTTTAAATAAAAAATGGCATAAATATCAAGCATATACAGTATGTTAGCCAGACATCTGCTTTAAAAACAAAGCATAGCCTCCTTTCCCCGAAGTCCCAATTTCATGAAATTATCATTGGTTCCTTACTATGGTTAAACACTGCCAGTGTGCCTGGGGACAACCATTTGTGCGACGCATTGGCAGGAAATGCTGCTCTGATTGTTCAGAATCTACAGCGTCAGATGCTTAATCTCATATAATATGTATAAATATTCATGCGAGCAGCGTGCGAGAGCTCTTAATTTCAATTTGGTTTCAAAATGACCTAAACGGATTCGACTTATTGTGCTGAGTTCAAGGTTAACAGTTCCATAATAAGGTTATTGGTTTAAAACATCATATACTTTTAATGAACAGTTCTGTTATGACTTTTTGTTGTTACTTTTTAATTTTTAAGGAAAATGTTATGCATAGCCTTTTGCAAAATACTTAATATTTCCTGTGATAAATATTTATTTTTGTAAAGAATTATAATAAATATTACAGTAATATATATTATATGTATCAAATATTGTAATATAATATAATATAGCCTAATATAATGTAATATAATATTATTCTTCAAAAATCACTTTTTTATATCAATATCAATATCAATTAATATCAATAAAACTGCAGTTGGGTTGTTTTGATTACAGTAATAATAAATAAAAAAATACAGCTAACTACACTGCAAAAAATTACATTCTTACTAAGTGTCTTTGTCTTGTTTTGTAGTACAAATATCTAAACATTCTTAAATCAAAATACAATTACTTGACAAGAAAAGTGACCTAAGATATTTGGTCTTGTTTTATGAAAAATAATATAAGAATTACGTAAGTTTATGATAAAAACAAGCAAAAAAGTCACCTAATTCAAGTTTATTTTTCTCACCCCATGGACAGATTTGTTTGCTTATAATATAATATAATATAATATAATATAATTCTTTATTTCTGTACAATTCTACCTGTTTTATTTTGCTTAAAGGTCCAGTCAGTGAAATCTAGGTTCAAGGTTGCGAATTGCAATCCTCCCATTCGAAACACTACGACGGCTGACAGAACATGGCGAATTACATGCAAGGGGACCCGTGGTGTACATAGAAATAGCTCATTCTAAGGTAATAAAAACATAACGCTTCATTATGTAAGCTCTTTATACACCTCTGAAGGCATAGCTATGTATATTATATTGCATTTCTATCAATAGATCATCCCAAAAATTAAACACTGGACCTTTAATGTACTGTAAAAGCAGAGGTGTTGTGGACTGATTTATACCCACGTTAATGTGTGTGTTTATTTTCGCAAAAATAAAAACGAACCTTAAACCTCTGATTGTTCTCAAGCTGCAGAAGTCAATTAGAGGCTCATTAAAGAATAAAATGAGCTGTTATAGATGTGATAGGAGAGGTATGTGTGTAATGTTAGCCATCCAGCAGCAGGGAGGGCCGTTTTTGGCTCCTAGGGGAAATGAGTGGATCTCTGCTACAGACCAGCAGTTAATGGATTCTGTTTAGTCTTGATAATGTCTGGTAATTAGTTAATCAAAAGCGGCACCTACCCACGCGTGTTAGCTTCTTTTACATTAACGGCTTTGTGCGAAAAACAGGTCAGCGAGCGACTGCTCGTGTGAGACAATGGAAAGCCGAGGACTGACGTTTTGGGTGCCCTGTCTGAGTGCTTTCAGAATGAACTGCTTTTAATTTCCTTGTTAATTATGTGTAAAACCCTTTTTGTTTGTGAATCATTTTACCGATTCGTTTAGTTTGTTTCAGACGATGGCTGTTAAAAGTTTTGATGCAGCACAGTTTTTGCATGTCATTGGACCATGACGCCGTTTATGGCTGAATGGCCGATGAGAAAACAGTGGGCATTGACAAACTGTCCTGCTGGCTCCTGGGTCCCGCCGCTGTTCTGTGAGTAATATGTTGTTTTCTCAGCGATCAATTAGTTAACCGTCATTATTGAAGCCATCGGTTATGTGACCCTGACAGGGAGAGGACAGCCAATGCGTGTCCTGGACGAGGTCCTCGAATACACGGTGTTATAAAACCAACTTCAAAATGCAGCTTCTGGTCAAACAGTATAGTTGTGGACTATATGTTGTATTAATTCTGTGTTTACATATCCACAAGATCAACATCTGTTGTCGCTGCTGGAACAACTTTTCCGTCATTCAAAATTTGTGCAGATGTTTTGTAAACAAAGATTCACAGGTTTTGGTTTGAATCCATGTGCTTAGCACCTCGTGCCAAACTTACGTTTATTTCGAAAGAAAAAGCCAAATAAGTTGGCTTCAGGGTGGTGTAGTTACTCAATTTACTAGGTTTTGTTTGCTCTAATAAGAAACAGACACAGTAATGCAACTTTACGTCAATCTGGATTGAGAGTGTTGTTTCAGCTACGACAAAGAATGTTGAACATGTTGTGTTTTTTGAGCTTCACATATATATTAACAGGGGCATGAATATGGCAGAAACTTGCAAAGTCGACCTTCACGTTCTCTGTACTTTGATGAGAACCGTACGTGCAGCTGGAGCATCCGTGAGCCGTACATGATTAGAGGCCCGCTGAGATTAAAAGCACCAGATATTGGATCCTTACATGATGGATGAACGGATCAATTAAACGATATGAAATGTGTTGGGCTGCTGACATGCTCATTACGGACCCCCTGAAACGGGAGGGAGGGGTGGAGGTTTCTTTCCCTTCTCATCATTCTGTCGCCGTCCCCTGCTTCATGCCACTCCGGTGATTGAGGGAGGATAAATATCGGTGCAATCGATGGGGACACAGATTTATTTACTTGTTTATGAGGGAATTTAGGGTCGGCTGTCATGCCGTGTTTTCATTAAGTTTCATTAATTTTTTTAACTTGGGAACTATTAAAAGTGTATTTCATCAAAAGCTAAGCGTCGTTTCTCACCCAGGGTATGGAAGGTTGTGTGATTTCTAGCTTCTGGCAAATGTTTTTCACTCTGTACGGCATAATTTGATTTTAAGGAAAGTTACAGAAATGAGAAGCAACGGTTAGAATTAGATTTGCATGCCCTGGAGGATATAAGAAAGCGTGCAAAGCAGCAAAACAAAAATGTAAACTAGTTACAAAATAGTATGAAGTAGTGTAGAAAGTTTTTTGTAGGCTGAGGGAGAGAGGGAAAGAAATTGATTGTAATATGCAAAAAAATGGATAAATACATGTCAGGTAGAATAGACTAATCACAAATCAGTATGCAAATATTACAACTGCATTTGCATGTGGTGGAAGAAATGCAAGTGCTTGCAAAATAGCAAAAGTAGGTTTGCGCTTCAGTTCTGCATAAAATAGGACCAGGGTTTTAATCTTAGCCATCCAGACAAAAAGTGGCCACAGCGATGGCCAGATGCTCAGTGTTCCAGCAGAACAAGTGCTGACAGGAGTCCTGCATGACTGACAGGCTTTGACTGAAGCTTTCTCCATGCCCCCTGTGCACCTCTGCTTTCCTTCTCCCCTCATTCTTGTTTTCTATCTTTACCCTGCCTTTGTTGGTTTTGAGTCATTTTGAATCAGAAAGCCACAATTGTGCAAAATGTCATTGCTGTTGTGAAGTTGGCTAAAATTTGCTTTGTGCTTTTGTTAGGGTTTAAAAGCAACGACACCCAAAAATGAGAAGTAATTATTTACTCATCTTTTATTGTGACTAATTTTCACGATCATGTCTTTGTAATTGCATGAAAAAGAGTGACAACAAGTTTCATTTGTGCAACACATTTGTGCAAAGTCCGTTCACTGAAGTAGTGTCACTCGGCGGCCATGTTTGCAACGGGCAGCAATTTACGTCATAGCAAGTCAACAGTCCTATCTCCTTGAATGGTGGAAGGCAGATATTTCTAAAGTCCCTGGCGAAATTCACAATTTAATAGCATATTTCCAATCAATAGTTAAACCTGATATGGAGTGTACCATAACTTTAGTTTGCTTAGCTTAAGTTATGCTAAAAATCACCTTTTTCGAAGTCGCTTCATCCATTGCGCATGCACATAGGCTGGAAAGCGCCTCACAAGAGCCACGTCCCATAGAATCATCAGTCTTTATCGTTTGGATGATCTTTTTCCTGGAAGGCGGGGCTTTCTTCGCTAGAGCGGCCATATTGAGCGTTGTATTCTTCCCCATTCATAGTAATGGCAGTGGTGCATATATATTATCTTTGACAAGGGTTAGTGAATGATGGCTGTTTTCATTTTTGGGTGAACTGATTCTTACGTAATGTTTTTTCCTCTGTAGTGTAAATGTTTGCACTACGCTACTTTTTTTTCTCATCTTCATTCATCTATGCTCTCTCTTGTGGTTGCAAAAAAGGAGAAAAGCTGCAAGAAACAAGATAGTAGCTCATCTCAAATCCACTAAGTGGTCAAATCCACTACAGTGCACTTGACAAACACGCATCAAATATGAAGAAATATCCACATGATATCAACATAAATCTAAAAGTCCAGTCACATTAGTTCTAATTCGCTGCTTACAGGTGTGTACACAACTGCATTTCTTCTAGTTGTTAACATTTCCAATTGCCATTGGGAATCAAAGCTTGTCTTAATTCATTAACCGTTTGCGACGCCAATCCCTCCTAATGGTTCTAATACGAGACAATGAATTGATTCCAACATACAATTAACACCATGCTTTGCCTATTAACTCCTACATATTAATGAATTAGCGTAAAGCTCCGCCTATTAACCCTACATATTCATGAATTAACACACATGTTAATACCGACTTGTACGGTTCGTTTAGAGGGCGGCTGGAATCCTTGGAAATGCTTCAGATGGGCACGAGCCGGTTTTCAGGAGAATCGTCTCATTGTCGCCGTCTGGCACCGCGGCCTCTCCGTTCATGCCAACCCCCCCATGATAGAGTGTGCATAAGTGTGAACCGGCGGGGAGGGAGAGCCCTCTTTACAGATGGGCGGCACAGACGGACGGGCAGCATCGTGGGCCAAGCTGGGCGACACGTCTTCTGAATGCAGATGCCACGGCAACTGGAACGTGCTGTAGTCCGGTACTCATTTGGGGCGGAAGGACGTTCACGGGGACGTAGGGAGAGGATGACATGTTACGGGATGTTTATAGAGCAGATGTTAGAGGCGTTTCAGTTGACATCTGGGCTTTTATGAGGACATTGAAGGCCAATGTAATCACAGTTGAGAGGGTGTTTGAAGAGCCCAGATGTTTGTCCGGCTATGGTGCTAAAGGTGTGTGTGTGTGTGTTGATGATGTTCTTGCACTTTTTTTGCTGGATTTCATCTTTTACTTTTCACTGTACCTTATTTGTTCTTACACACTTCTGTATTTTATCAGTGCATTTCTGTGGTGAATGTGTAACAAAGTAGTGAATGTATATAGTGAATTTTTCACTTTTCGTCTCTCCAATAACAGTTCATTAGTTCTATCAGGTGGAGGGCAAATAACAACGATGTGAACCGCCCAGCAGGCTTCACTCCATTTTAGTCCATTACACCTACAAGTCAGGCAAGATGGCAGATGACTTTTAAATAAAGTCCCTCACGATAATCATCGTGTCCCATCCCATCCCCCAGCAATCTCTCTTCCCCTCTCATTCTTTCACCGTTAGAGCCCCATTTTCCTCCAATTTGATTTTTATGAAGTGATGAGACTATGACAGCTGGCGAGTCAAAAGCAAACCTCTCTTCATGGTCACAGCTTGCCGGTTTCTGATTAAATTGTAAATACATACGGTTGGATAAAGGTGGGTAAGGTAGTCGGTAGCTAGTTGGCAAATAGAAGCCTCCGAACGTTCATATTTTAGAAGTTGTTGTTTGTGCCCGTAGGCATAAAACAGGCTATTTACAAAATATCTCTGTAACAGTGTTTCCGTCAAGCCCCGTTGAACATGATGAGAAAGAGAGAGTAGATATGAAGCCGCATGCGGTCTTTGAAGCACATCGCAATATGTGTATCCACTGAGAGACTCATAACCATACGACTCACCTCCCAGACAAACACCCACCCTGCTGCGACCGTGCAACAGCTACACTGTTTCGGGAAAGATACGAGCTCCATCCACCACCCCCCCAAAACCCCTCAGAAGCAGAGGGACCCTCTCTCCCTCATTAAAAAAACAACAGCCATTAATACTGAATGAGAAGCAGAGAGAGGGAGGCGAGGCGGACGATTTTAGCAGAAGGGCGTTGGGCTCCGTCACTGAGCATGCGCGACTCTCACCAAACACAGTCCTGAATTCTTCACAAACTCACTGCACTTTTACAGATGGTGGTGTTGTCCTCAGTGTCCTCGTGCCCGTTGACCTGTGCAGTTCACATTTAAGTCTGTTTATTCTGGAATTAATTAAACTGAATTCCAGCAGTCAATGCATCGACTCCAGAGAGACTCTTTGTTCAATTCTTCAATTTCAACTTAGTCTGTGAAATTTTTTGTGGCAGGGCGCTATAGGTAATCAATGCACTTGATAGCAAATTGACTCCCATAATCTCCAGTCAATGATGCACCTATAGTAATGACTATGCAACACTTTCACCAGTGGCAGGGGCGGACTGACCATCTGGCGTTCCGGACGCTTGGGCCACTCAGAGGGACGTATTATAAATGCGAATGCATGTAACGCGAATGCAGAAGACATATATGCATGCCACCCCGCCCGGTCGACAGACTCGATGCATGCCACCCCCCCCCGACATAAATGGTGGAGGGCCGATCTGTGCCAAAAATGCCAGTCCAGCTCTGACCAGCGGGTTAGCATCTTTTTTCACAAAGGCAAAATTTTCTGATTTCATTTGAATTTGATTTATTTATGATTGTACAAGACGCCATAATTTGTTATGTTTTTGACAGCAGCAAGGATAGTGAATTGTAAACACTCTGAAAATAAAGGTTCACTCTTAAAAGGCATTCTTTGATGCCATAGAAGAATATCTTTTGTCTGAATGGTTCCATAAAGAACCTTTAACATCCAAAGAACCTTTCTGTTTCACAAAAGGTTCTTTGTGGCACAAAAAGGTTCTTCAGATTATAAAAAAGTAAGAAAGAGATGGTTCTTTATAGAACCTTTGACTGAATGGTTCTTTGTAGAACCAAATATGGTTCTTCTATGGCATCGCTGTGAAGAACCTTTTAAGCACCTTTTTTTTAAGAGTGTTCTTCAGATCTAAAAGTTTCTTTATGGAACCATGTAGACAAAAAAGGTTCCTCTATGGCATTGTGTAACTTGATTTGCTGATTCTGATTGTTTATTGATAATTATTCATAATCGAAACAATATTAAGAATCAGAATAATCAGAACGTTTTGTTGGTCTCTTTTTTCTTGAATTGTGTTTTTTAAAAGAAAAAGATATTTTGAGTAGTATTCTATTAAAAAAAGGAAAATAAGTGTCATTTATCTCATACAGGTTTGTCTCATTAAGTCATACAGGTTTCAAATGACAAAAGGGTGAGTAAATTATGACAGACTGTTTTATTTTTGAGTGAACTATCCCTTTAAGCATAAACCTCATTAAATGCATTTTTCTGTATTTTTTAACAACCATGTTTTGCAGTGTAGGAATGTTGCAGCCCGAGGAGTTTTGTCTGATCTGAGAGTTGAATTTTTAAGTAACCGCTCAGAGGCGCATATGTTTGTGTGTGTGCGCTATTTGCATGTGCATTGGTGTTGGTGTAATGCCATTATTTGGCATGATGCGGTGCTCCGGGGCAGCAGGGTAGACGGCAGTGCTGTAGCCCTGTAGCGATGCTTTGTCTGTGGGGACGGTGCTGGGCTGTAGGCCCTGTTTCGCTGGGGTGCTGTGGGAAGGGTGGTGGATGCATAATGAATGCTCTTGTCCACAGGCTCTGTGAACAGAATAATTAGCCTCATCAAAGGCTGAAAGCATAAACACCAGAGCGTCTTCCTGCATCCTGCGTCTTAACCGAAACAAAGCCGACATCAGTCACCTCTTCTGCATGCCTTCCATCGAGGTTCCCAAAGTGGTATTGTTGACTTAAACTTTTTCTAAAAATTCTAAGATCAGCTGCAGGTCTCCCTTAAGTTGTGTTGAAGATTATATATTTTGAATGTTGTCAATTTTATGTCATTAGTAGACATCAAATAGCTACAACAGTACTCTCTAAAAAATGCTGGGCTTTTTCAACCATGGTAGGGTAAAATATGGAACAAAAACGCTGTTGTTTTAAACTAAACTAGAAAAATCATATTTGCCCAAAACACACAGCATTTGGACACAGAAAAGTGTTTTTGTTGCCGAGTCTTTTGTAAAGGTTGGACCTCGAAGAATTTCGCCAATTTGAGTCCTAAAATGCAAGATCACGTTTCTCTCTGTTTCTCTCCTTCTCTCGTCCTCTCCTCACCCAACAGCGTCTTCAAGAAAAGGTCAAGGTTTCACCAGAGCACCTTGGCGATTTGCTCCTCGCTGATATTGTACACATCGTACCTTTTACCACGAGTGTGTGTGCATAACACGCCTCACCCAGTTCCACACCAAAGCAAAGAGACAGATGGGAAGAGTCAGCATAGTATTCCAGATTCTGTACTTGGGATTTATAGGGTCTTACCTTTTGTCTTGGACAGTGATGTATTAGTTGTAAACCTCAAGCAAGCTTGAAATCTTTCCGGGTCTTTCTTTCTTTGCTAAGTGTGAGATGTGGTTCCTCATTAGTTTTTCTGTGGCCTAATGACTGCTGTTTCTGCTGAAAAGGTTCCAGTATGGATCGCCCGTGTCCTCTATTGAAAGCCCCAGGGCTCTGGACCATGTGCCACCTGACACCAGCAGATCCCCTGAGGAGGGACAGAACCGCAAGTGACTTGGCCTTCCTGTTAGAAGTTACAGTCACCTCACACACACACACACACACACACTCACACTCACACTCACACACACACACACTTGCTTACCTTAGCAAATATCTGCCCTTATAGCATACCTACGTTGCCACGAAATCCATGTGATGTGTGTTTACTCACCCTCGAGTTGTTTCAAATCCGTATAATTTTTTTTGTTCTGATGGACACAGAGAAAGATTTGGAAGAATGCTTGTAACCAAACCTTGCTTGCTTGGCCACCATTGACCACCATTGTAGCAAAGATTACCTTGGTTGTCATAAGTGCTCCAGAACGGTTTGCTTTCCTACATTCTTCCAAATATCGTCTTTTGTGTTCAACACAACAAAGAAATTTATAAAGCAATTTTTCCTACTATGGGAGTGGCCAAGTGATGGCCAAGACGTCAAGTTGGAACTTGGACGTCACTTTTGGTCACCACGGTACTTGTGTGTATATACACAGAGTACATGTGTATTAGATACTCCATAAAGTTTAGCATAAGCTGCAGTTCTCATTAAGCTCTATTGGTGTGCATAATGCTCAGTGTCAGTCATGTTAGTTATTTTCTTTACTCTTCATCGATTGCCATGCACAGTATGCTTATACATTATGCTAAATGTAGTCACCCATCAGGGATTAAGTCCATCTTCATCTTTGTAGGGGGTAAATACGGCAGTTTATCGTGCGCATGAGACTCAGTCTGGCTGTCGTTGTGATTGAAGTTGTTATTGACAGCGGCACAGGGCTGATAAGAGAGGCTTAGTCGCTAATTACTGCACCACACTGTCTACTGCAGTCAATAAAGACATTCCCGTCCCTCTCACTGGACTGGACCCTCTGGTTTTGGGGAATTGTAGATTAGCCAGTGTTCCCTATTCTCTCTCTCTCTCTCTCTCTCTCCTCTTCACCCAGTCATCAGCTCGTTAAATGCAAATGTGCTCATTTGTTTGTAAGGATGGCAGGCTTCAGTGTCTCTCCAGTGTGTTGTGTTTGGTTATCTGGGCTACAGTGTCTCTGCTCTCGCTAATCTCCAAACATTAGATTATTCTCCGCTAATTAAAGTGGCTTCAGAGCCAAGCAGGTGACGGAGAGAGAGAGACGCCCATTCTTTTCCCTCAGATCGACTCATGCCCTACTGTGGTTGGCATGGTTAGGTTAATGGGACAAACAGCACTTAAAGGAACAGTTTCCCTCCAAAATTAAAATTCTGTCATCATTTACTCACCCTCAAGTTCCAAATCTGTATACATTTCTTTGTTGTGATGAACACAGACAAAGATATTTGGAAGAATGCTTGTAACCAAACAGTTCTCGGCCCCCATTGACTACCATAGTAGGAGAAATTGCTTTACACATTTTCTTTGTTCTGTTGAACACAAAAGAAGATATTTTAAAGAATGTAGGAAAGCAAATAGTTCTTGGGCACGTTTGACTACTATTGTCATTTTTCCTACTGTGGTAGTCAATGGTGGCCAGTGTTGTTTGGTTACCAACGTTCTTCAAAAAAACATATTTTGTGTTCTGCAGAAGAAAGAAAGTCATACAGGTTTGGTTCAGAATGACATGAAGGTGATGAAAGAATGTTAACCCCTTTTTTCAATTCCCATTTCCCTCAAAATAACACAGAGCACAATTTAAGTCTCGGAAACGGTTTAAAGACTTCTCTAGCAGTCTCGGTAGACCAGACTATACAATTAACAAAACCTGCAGGTCCAATAAACTGCAGATGAGAAGGGTTTAGCCCAAATTGCTGTTAGGAAGCATATAACTGTGGAAATTGTGTCTTTCAGTGGGATTGTTACCAGCTCTCGCTAAGCACACATTTTCAGGATGCTGGAGGGGGTGGTGGGGAGGAAAAAGAGTGCTGAGATCAGCATCACACTGTAGCGACAGAAAAGGAGAGAGCAGCGTAGAAATTGCTTATAGATTTATTTTTGTCAAAATTGAAAATGGTGTTTCCCCCTTTCATCCTCTCTCTCTCTCCTTCAAGTTTCACACTCTCTGCATTTTTACCGTTATCCTTAAATCTGTACACCATATGTGTGTGTGTGTGTGCACATGTGCTACCTTCAGCAAAATGACTTAAATAGAGGGTAAATGGCAGTACGCACACACACCCTTATGTTTGACAGCAACCGGGATAAATGTCATGCGTGACAATGTGTGTGTTGTGCCAAAGAGATGGCCTTTTCCACCATGTCCCCTTACGACCCCTCCGGCACGCTTAGTCTCAATATGGTGTCAAGTGGTGGACCTGCACATCTATATGCATGTTCACACCTTTGTGCGTGCAGATATGCAAGCAGGTTGAGGTGGGCTCCTGGTGCTCGGGGAGACAGAACGGAGAAGTGCTGACAGAGTGGATGTGATTTCCGGATCACCGTGCGATCAGAGATGCCCAGCGTGATGTCAGGTATCCGTTCTCTCTTCCTCTGCAGTTTAGCCTCCGTAGCTTGCCCATTATATCCCCGTAGAGGTGTATATTTTCGGCTCAATACGTTCTGTTTGTTTATTCGTGAGGACAGATTTTCCACAGACATTATCTCTTTCGGCAGCAGTCGTTTTATTTTCCCATGCCTCCGGCTTTTCCCCATTCTTTGGTTTATCTTGTGGTATTCGTCATGTTTTGTAAATAACCAGCTCCTAAATAATGATGCCATATAACCCATTAACGCGAGCCTTTAGCTATAATAAAAGCTGCAATCCATATTGCAAACGGCCACAGCAAACACTTAATTAATCGTAATTGCCTGGCAGTCGGAGCAACCCGAGGCATCCACGCCGTTACTCTAAACCTGCACACACGCGGTTTTCTTCTCGTCCATTCTCTACGCTCTACGTGATGAAATGCAGTCCCCCCACCCCGTAGCCTACTATTTACCTGCTCCTTATCCCCATAATTCCCCAGGAAAACATTTTGCGAGCTGCCAAACAGCTTTGGTTGGTAGGGAGGCCATTTGCTGCTGCGGTCCAAGTGGAAAAGAGGTGGATGGGGGGTGAGAAATGTTCGCTCCTCCATCCTTATCGCTGGGCTGCACACCTGCAGTCCTTATGGCACTGCACTTCTAATTGCTTTCTTCATCCTTACGCCGCAAGACCTCCACCCAATATCTGCCCAAGCCTCACGTTCCTGGATTAATGCCTCTGTTGTTTATTAATGCCAGTAAAGATGTGGATTTATTGCTTTGCAGGGTACAAAGAACTGGTCGTGCCTCTTTTGTAAATGTGAGGATTTTGATGATGTGACCCCTGTTTGCAGTCGGGTGAGACAGCTACTGTATCTTTTTAGCTATTTTAGAAAGCTCAGAATCAACAACAGTCCATAAAAAGGGTTGATGGGAGTTCTCAACATGCACAAATGAACGTTCACATAAAGCTGCGGGTGAAAGCCATTGGATCACCAATACCAAATGAAATTAAATCATGGCGGACTACACTCCTAAAAATAAAGGTGCTTAAAAGGTTCTTCACAGCGATGCCATAGAAGAACAATTTTTGGTTCCACAAAGATCCATTCTTTCTTACTTTTTGAAGAACCTTTTTTTGAAACAGAAAGGTTCTTCGGATGTTAAAGGTTCTTTATGGAACCAAAAGGTTCTTCTATGACATCAAAGAACCTTTTGAAGCACCTTTCTTAAGATTTTGGGAGACGGCCAGGTGACTCAAATCTGTCAAAGTACTAGACATATCTTCTTATTTACTCATGTTGTATGATTTCCTTTTTTTCCTATAAAAGAGAACATTTGTGACCTACCCCGGCATATATTTTGTAAGATGTCACAAAAGGTTTGAATATCAGATTCAAGTCACCCTTAAGACATGCAACATCTGCTTGGGCTTAATGACACCCGTGTGATGTTTTCCTCCCAAACACAACCCAAACCCATTATTGGACTTAGTCAGGCTTGTCATTGAGAGGTAATTTGGAAACACTTTTGGGCCTGCAGATGGGTAGTTCTCAAGACCTCTCTCCTGTCTAAAAGTGCCCTAATAGTGCCATCTCTCAGTCTGGGGGTCAGTAGGAGGCTTGTGTAATGGGCGGAATTCATCTTCGGTGTGCATTGAAAAGCACTTCCTCCCTGTGGGATGAGACATAGTGACAAAGACTGTTTCCACTTCAGATGGGAGAGGTAGCTACCGTGGGCTTTTAGGTATGCCTATTTGTCTGGGCTCGGAAATTTCTCTTTCCTCCTCTTTCTTTCAAAAAAGCACTTTCCTAGAGCACAGCATATTACAGCATGAAAGGCGAGAATCAAGAGCGCTCGCAGTGGGCTCGTGCACCAGCCCCCAGTGGCACAGCTGGATTGGGTGATGCAGGCGAGACAGCAGCAGCGGTCGAGCCCCTGGGGTCACGAGGGCTCTGAGATCTGCCAGTTGGCATTGGCCTCCACGGTGATGAATGTTTGGGAACCCTTTGGTTGACGCCAAATTTCTCATCATTAATCCAGCCCATTATAAACCCGTTTCCACCATCATTGATCCTACGGTTTCTTCCAGCTCGCCCCAGCTGACGCAGCCCCTCCAGGGAAGGGTGGGGGGTGGCCCGGGTCATCGGTTTTTTTGAGGAAGGATGGAGATCAAGCCCTTGGCAATGTGTCAGAGGCATCCAGAAGGTGCGATAGTGCAGTTGTTAGGAACGGTTGTCCGGCTTGCATACGAATTTGAGTTCTCTGACAGCTGACGCGGTCGCCAGTGTGGTGTTATTTTGTAAAGATGGATGTGAGGATGAAAAGGTTTGAAGCTTTAACAGGTGTCACCAGATTGTAAAGGTCACCATTGACGCGTCAGTGATTCAAGAGAAACCTCAGCAATACTGTGTTAAATGCCAAAGAATTAATTTGCACGTTCGCCTGTGATTTTAAAGGCAAGATATTCAGGTGTGGCTCAGTCTGTAAGAAATGTAGAGAACGTTATTATTTATAAAAGATATGATTTAGACAAATGAAAATTCTGTATTACTCACCGTCATGTCATTCCAAACTGTATGACTTGCAGAACACAAAAGAAGATATTTTGAAGAAAGTTGGTAGCCAAACAGCATTACCCCCATTGACTTACATTGTATAGACAAAAAAACACTAAGATATTTCTGAAAATATCTTTTTATACATATACAGGTTTGGAATGGCATGAGCATGAAATAAATGACATAATGTTTATTTTGGGGTGAACGATCCCTTTAACCCCCCTCTCTCCCCAATGCCTTTTCTGGGGGGCTTCTCTACATTTTCTCTCTGCTTCTTATTCCCTCTTCTGCTGCACTTACAAATTATATCAAACATAAGCAAAGCAAAGTCTGTCAGCTGTGAAATTGCTGATCATCAGGGCCTTTATGCCTCCGCCCACTACAGGAAGTGAGGGACTCCAGAGGCAACTGAGGAGAGAAAACAAGGAAGCAAGGAGGTGATTCCCGCAGGGTGTGTCTGCTACCCACCTGTGTCTTTTGATCAGGAGTAGACCTTTCTAATTGGCCAGCCCCTGTGATTCCAGTTCAGGACAGATGGAGGGTTTCTTTGCCCTGCAGGGGACAGACTGTATTTAGCAGCTATCTGTTGCTTCATTCTGCCCAAGCTGTCTTCTGAGTAGTTCCTCTTGTAGAATAATTTTGTAGAAGACTTCTCTCAGAGAGAGAGAATTGCATAATACATGTTTTTTATTCCTTCATTTAAAACTGTTTTAGCTTTTCATGAGTTTTATACAGTGCTTGAAGTGGGACAGTACTCACTTTTATAGACCAATCCGGCGCTGTGTATTTAAATGTCTTATAAATAGCCAATCATGATGAAGAGGTCATCGGACAACAAGGTAAACCACCAATGGTTCACTTAATTTTATGTGATGTCAAGCAAGGTTATTTTAGTTCACTAAAATTTAAAATTTAAAATGTTTCTGTTTATTGAAATCAAATCAAATATTGGCCTAAAAGTTATTGGATGAACTTAAACTAAATGAAGTGTTGCCTGAAATAAGTTTAATGCACTAAAATTATAATAATAAACAAAAATTTAAATAAAATAGAAAATACATTAATCTTACACATCAACATAAAAAAATAATAAAATGACAAAAGTATAGCCTATAATAAAATTGAAATTTAAAATGGTAATAAAACTAAAACAAAGCTATAATAACTATAATAAGTAGTTAACACGATTAATGCTTCCATTTTAAATGCAATAATTATATGTAACAAATTGTGTTTATGAAGCATTAAAGAGATTGTTCACCCTAAAATGAAAATGATTTAATTTATGCACCCTCATGTCATTCAAACCTGTATAACGTTCCTTCTTCTACAGAACAGAAAAGAAGATATTTGGAAGAATGTTGGTAACCAAACAACATTGACCCCCATTGACATGCATTGTATTAACACAAAAAACACATACATATTTTTTTTTGTTCCACAGAAAAGAGAGTTATTGGTTTTGAATGACATGAGGGTGAATAAATTCAATTCAAAAAGCTTTATTGTCTATCCAGTGTAGAAAATTGTCTTTAGACAAAGGCTCAAACACACAACCAATACAAATAATCATCACAACAAACTTTGCATTACATACATAATCATTTTAAGATCCCATTTAAAATACCAATTGCAGTTGGGATAAAGGTCGTTTTATACTTGGCCCTTTTTACTAAAGGTACTTTATGCCGTCTGCCAGAGGGAAGTAACTGGAAAGAACCATACAGTGGATGAGAAGAGTCTCCCACAAAACAGAAGCTTTAATAAAGAGATCAGTGGAGAGGTGTTTGTCTCTCACCAATTATTTTACTCGCCACATTTGTAATCCTTAAAAGTTTGTTTTTGCTTTTAACAGAAAGAGAGTTAAACCAAGATACAATATTAAAAGTAAGAACAGATTCAATAAGTGATTTATATACAACTAATGTCCTTTTCAATCTGATGACAGAATTTATATATACGTATATAGGCTATATATATATATATATACGTAGGAGAAAATAAATCCAGGTAACCCGTCCAGCCATGATGTGGGAACGCACTTACCGTGCAGGTGTTTTTTTGCAATGGAGTACTCTCTTTGCCGTACATGTGTGTGTTTGGTGTGTGTGGGTCAGCGAGACGGAGTAATTAATCGGATCAGTGAGCATGAAGGTGGGGCCGTGCTCTCCTGTCAGAAGCGGGTCGTGGCCGGCAGCTGGGGAGCTAATACTCCTATCAACAGCTGTGTAATCACAGTCCTGTGCTTCAGCCAGTCTGGACTCGCTCACCTGCCAGAACAAAGCGCACGCCCCCTGGACTCCAACTCCCATGATCCTTTGCTGCATTTGCAGGTGCACGCTCAATAGACAAGACAGGGGGCTGTAATTAGGGTCCAGGTTTTGTACGTTTCCAAATTCTAAACCCTGAGCAGTAGCTAGGGACGTATTATCGGAGTTTATTGGTGTAACGGTTGACGCCGACTTCATTTGCCAGCGAAAAGCGGCGGTCACGGTAGCTGGTGAGCCATGTGGTCTCGTGGAAGATGAAGACATTAGGGGAGGTGTCCCTTTATTACCTTACTGTTTCCCTAATGGAAGAAAAAAATGAAATTAGCTGCTAATTTGCGCTGATGTCTCTGGTGACAGGAAGTTGCATGTCGTGTCGGTTTCTATTAGAAGAGGCTCTGTCACTTTTTTCCTGTGATATTTCCTTCTGACTGAACAGAGAACGATGCACGCTGTGATTGACCTTTTATGAAGATAGCGTGATGTTCGGCATATTAAATATTAACAGCACATTAAGTGACTTGTAATTGGAGGTTGTTGTTCTGTTCGTAGTGTTCATGTAATATTTAACTGTTTAAATGATTCAGATTTTGATTGCTGCTTTTTTCCAGGCAGCTGCGTTTTTGACGTCAGTCCATGAAAAGCTCATGTTTTTCAACAGCGGATATCATTCATCGACTGACAGTGGGTGTTTTTGCCACCGCTGTTTTCAGTACGCCGAGAATCATAAAGATAATTGCGCCTCTGTTTAATAAGATTAGCCACGTCCTATTTCCGTTAACAAATGTCCCATATTAATTCCTTCAACGCAATTTGTGCAATTTGTGTTTAAAGAAATGCTAAAGAAGTAGGCGAGGTGTGATCACAGATCCGGGCGTTATTCACTCAGAAAGTGTCTAAATGAAAGAAGAACCCTTGATTGAAGGTGAATGAAAGGAAAAGATGACACCCATTCACCCCCTATTAACATCCAAACATCTGCAATTTTGTCTTTAGATGAGGCACATTCTTTACATTCAGAAGTTTATGTTCGAGATATCTTCCTCCAGCATCCCGTCAGAATAACTTCATCCGCTCACATGAGGAACGTGAGGCCTTTGACCGATGAAAAGAAATCAGGCTGTATTGTTTGATACGCCCTCATGATAGTTTTTGGTCTCGCGTCTTCATGTGGGTTTCTGGAGCGTGTGCCTTGCGTGTCTGTAGTTTATTTCTGTTTCCCTGTGTGTGTAATTTTGCGTACCTTCTCCCCATGTGTGCGTTTTCTCTTGGGTCGCCGGGCCGCCCCGTGTCATGTTGTTGTCAGTCAGGAGCTGCAGGCCAAGCGTGGAGATGCAGCGGGAGACAGCGAAAGCATGAAAAATACATGATAATCACCACGCCACACTGAGCACAAAGGCCTAATTGGGAAAGAGGCTTTTTTCTCTGCTTGCGCTGCTGTAGAAGCCCGCGGGCTTCGGGGCTCAGACTCCGCAGAGAGACGCCACGCTGCGACTTCTATTACAATCCTTTAATTTATTTTATTTACTTAGATGCAGCCTTTCGGAGCGGAGGTTTCACAACATCTCTTTACTATGAGACCAAAACAGACAACAAAAGACGAAAAGACAAAAATAAGCAGCAAGTGTTTGAGTCTGGCTCGCTTTTTTCTTCTTAAACATGGTTTGTTTGTGTATGGCACAAAAAATATTCCCACCCCAAACCCATAGTTTAAACTGAGCCAGTGTTGAGCTATTTATATTTTCCATACATTTGGTTTCATATCAATGATTATTTTTGATATTTTTAAACCTACATGTGGCTAAAAATGAAAATTCTGTCATCATTTACTCACCCTCAGATTGTTCCAAACCTGTATAAATGTCTTTGTCTTTGTGAAAACAATTTAAATGGTAGTCAAAGGTGCCCGAGAAATGTTTGCTTTCCTAAATTCTTCAAAATTTCTCATTTTCTACTATAGTGAATGATTTCCCAGAACTTGACATTACTAACATTCTTACAAATATCTTTCTTTGTGTTCAACAGAACAAAGAAATGTATACAGGTTTGGGTAAACTATCCCTTTAAGAGATTAGTGGAGTCCACATTAACAACGATAAAAATACAGAGTTGAGATCGCTTTCCGTTTTTTTCAGCTGCTGAATGACAAAACATTGACAGCCAATCAAAATACTTTCACATTTAAAGTATGCGTTTGAAAGGTGATAATACTACCTGTATACGCAAGCGTGTAGAAAAAACACACCGCCGCGGTTCCTTTGGTGTGGGCACTAATATTGCTATAGTTATCTTTATATATATCTTTACATCTCTTTTTGCATTGTAGGCTTGAATAAAAGAAAGCGTTAAAACAGGACAAAATTCCACACTTTAAATTCAGCTTTACATTCGACCCCTGGCATCAGTAGATGCGATGAATACAAAAACGAGGAGTTAAAGAATTAGGCACCATTTACCCTCCTCCCTCATCTCCTCCCCTCCATTCTCTCATCCATTAAGCCAGGCCCAGACGGCTGTCCCTGCACCGCCTGATTATAAAACAATGCCTTATCAGAAGCGCATTCTCCTGCCATAAATCAATTAGAGACTGTGTGCGGATCTGTCGCCCTGCATGCAAAACTCACCGCCCACTGACAAACAGGCGTGCTCGGTCCTCGCCGTCCCCTCTGAGATCAGCCAAATTAATAACAGTAAGTGGATAAAACCTCGGGTCACACCGGCATCCAAATGCAATTCCTGTATGCGGATTAAAGTGCAGCTGGATGAGGCCGACTGCACCGATTCCGCTCTCCCATGATTCCTTCTGATTCACATGCTAATGCTTAAACGTAATTGGCAAAGCGTTGAACATCTTTTGGGTTTCCTCGCTTTCTACTCCCGGAAAATCTGGGTAAACCTGGTTTCGTGTGGAACAAAGAAAACATTGAGTTAGCACAAATGCAAATTCGGTTTCGGCATTCCTCATCTCTTGACGCAGTTTTCAGTAAATGCACATTTTCCTTTTTAAACAGAATTTCTTAAGTTGTTGTTTGCATGCGCTGGTGAAATCGGCGTCCTCTGTTTGTTCTTTTTGAGACGAGTAGGTCACCGCGTCTGATTGAGTGTGCTTGTGGTTTGAGGGACCTTGGGTTCCTGTGGTCCTCCAAGGCTTCATGTCATGCTATTCTTTATCATAAATCCTGTTGAAGGACGGCTCAGACGAGCTTTTTCATCTCCTATCCCTCTTGTTTTTTCTTATCATGTTGAAATTAAAACGTGGCTCTCTCAAGGTCAATGGTATGCTCGACATCTGAGTATTCTTGTTGTCCGTTTCTGCTCCTCTTTGTTTTTGTCCTCCTCTCTTTCGCTTTGAGAGGGCGTCTCTGTGTTTTCGCCGCTCGTGGCTGTTGTCGCCGGCCCTCCGGGGAGCTGATGGCCCTCAGAATCTCCACAGGAAAGAGAGAAGAGGTTGTTACTTTAATTTTCTCAGGCAATGTCAGCAAAGGGCAGAGAATGATGGTGGGGGCAGAATACATAAGCATCATGTCCAGGCCTTGGCGTCATTCAGCTTTTATTTATTTACATTTTTTTGTTTAGTTCACCCAAAAATGACATTTCTCTCTTTATTATTACTTTAACAGGTGAACTTCTGTAAGAATATATTGGGCACTTTTTGTATACATATAGCTAAATAAACATCACAAAAGTCATGATTATTTCCCAAGTCTTTACAAGCCATGTGATAGTTTAATATGAGGTATAAATCAATTTTTGTTCATTCACATCTTACAGAAGATGAAAAATCACACATTTGATGAGAATGTATTTTTGTGAAATAGAATAAGATAAATTCTATTTCAGAGGTCAGCCCCCTTTGACCAGTGCAGCATAAAAGCAAGGATGCAGAGCATCACTTTTGTACTCGCTTTTGTAATATCTGTCTTTATTACAGAGGCTTGTCTTCTTTGACAGACGTGGTGAGCGGTGTCAGAGATGAGTTTAAAACAGTTCAACCTCTCGCCCTTGTTTCTCACTCCGTGTGACATGCGGTTTTGGGGGCCGGGCGAATGATATGATGTGTCGAAGTGATGGGGTTCAGCCCAGCACGCCGGCGCGCTCTCACGCACGACTGCCTTTCAATAAATAAAAAATAGAGAACGTGTCTCGCAAATGTAATATTAACCTCCCTATCTCCAGCGAGAGAGAAAGTAAAGACAGGTCCCTGGATGGGGCCGAAGACACACTGTGCTAATGGAAACACACGCATGCCGTATTTGAGGATTAGACCACTGCGTACCTTTAAGGACTTCAGTCTCGGGAGAAATGGGGGAGGAAATTGGAACGCGGAAAACACCCTGTTTGAACCCCGCGACTGCCTATTGCATCTCATTCCCGGAGCGATTACGAGTTCCCATCCCGCCGTCCACCGCAATTCGAAAAGGTCGTTTTCAGAGAGAGGAGGTTGAAGGGTTTGAGACGCGGTCTTCTACCGATGTTGACAGGCCACACTCGCATGCGGTCCTGCATCGCTGCTCAACCAACCACAACCCCTCTGCTTTTTTTTAGGAGATGGCCAATTGGTCACGGTCCCTAGGAGAAAGCGACTGACCTCTGGAACAGAATTTATATTATTCTATTTTTCAATAAGCCAGAACCGTTCCTGTTGAGCAGCTCTGGAATGGAGCCGTAAAAATATTCCTGCCCCGCTGGAAATTCATGTTAATATTATAATTGAGAAAGATAAATTGTCTGGCATTTCTGAAAAAATATTAATGGAGACCTTCAAACAAAAAAAATGAAATAAAGAACAAATCGGAAAGAATAAAAAGTCGTTCCGGGCTTTATCTTTTTGACTTCCATTACTGTGCAGTTAATGGAACGGTGTCTTGGAGAGAATGTTAATTACAGATTCACTTCTTCTGACAGAAAGACAATTTAACAAAGTATTTCACAGTATACAATGCTATTGCTCACTGTGTTTTTAAATTGTCCATCTGTAAGACGTGATTCAGTGTGTTGAAATGAGCTTTGTCACGTTTTGTCCTTCATAACTTGCTACCTATCAAACCACAGTGATGCATTTTATATCCATAATAATATTTTGAAATGACACATAATCATAACTCCACAATTCTCAATGCAGTCATCTTCAGGGCGCTATTTTCACGAT
Source organism: Triplophysa rosa (assembly GCF_024868665.1). Taxonomy (NCBI): domain Eukaryota; kingdom Metazoa; phylum Chordata; class Actinopteri; order Cypriniformes; family Nemacheilidae; genus Triplophysa; species Triplophysa rosa. The sequence goes on along the minus strand of NC_079903.1, from coordinate 20,429,070 downwards.
CTAAGCGCACGGTTTAAAGCTCACGGCGCAGGTGCACTCAGGGCGTGTCCGAATCCACTTTTGCTAATTAAACGACGGGAAAACGGTCGGCGCGCCCGGGCGCATGGTCTAAACGGGTTCTCTTAATGAGTAATGGGCGTTTTTTGGGCGTAACGTGCAGTAAACCAATCAGAGTCTCATCTTTCATTCCCTTTAAGAGCCAGTTGCGCTCGCGCCATGGCGGATTCGCTACTTAAGGGCTACTTAAATCTGGTTCAAAGGACAATTTGTTTCACTAGTTCGCCGCAGCAAACCAAACAGAACTCTCCGGGAAAGTTCGTGTTGGCCGGTAAACACCCTCGAGCCACCATTGGTCCATGGCCATTGCGTAATAAGTGGGTGTGTTGTTTGTGTGGCCACGTGCGCAGCTATTTGGATACGTCATGTAAACCCCGCCTCCAGAAACAAAGGGGTGTTGGATTGTTCGAAAACACTATACCGTCTCTCAACGTTTTCGAGCTTCGTTTTACCCCCAAACGCAGAACGAAAGCGCAATTCGCGCTTTCAAAAATATTGCGCAATTGATTATAGACTTTAGACCAGGTTTGAGTTGGTCTATGGCACAGTCTATTTTCAGTTCCTCAAAATAGCAACGCGCCCACAATGTGCCTGAGCACACCTCTTTTTTATAGCAACACACCCATGGGCACACAAATGAGCGCAAATGCATTTGCTATTTAAACCACGCGGCGCAGGATGGGGAATTGAGAACTGCGTTGGGCGGAAACTAGCAAAAACACTTGTGCTGTGCCTACAATAGGGCCCTCAGTCTTTATCAATCTGTCTTTCCTTTTCTCTCTACACGTCCTTCTATTTTTAATCTTTCCTAAATCATAATGAGCAAACAGCCTCTTCATTTATTTACTTCACTGATGTGAAGATTGTTTTGCTTTGGCTGTGTTCTTCTGGTCCAGAAACAGATGGGAGATGCTTTTCAGTGGTTCACATTAGATGTGCAAACTCTGCAGAAGTCCTGAGAAGCTTCAAAGCTTTCAGACCGGAGATCAAAGCCTCGGCTCTTTGCTGACTAACCGGCCCTCCGCCTGCCGTACATATATCTGAAATCAATTTTATTTGAAGTAATGCTAAAATAAATAAATAAATACGGAGTCATTACGCCCACACAAATCCATTTACATCAACAGACCATTTCAGTGATTGGTGTCGTGGAGTACGAGTGTATAGAAACAGTCAACCGCAAGCTCACTTTGTGTTCTGATGAACGCTGAAACTCTCTTACAGCATCTCTTCTACTACGCTGAGAGATGCTTTGCCATTTTTAATGCTTCTTTATGAATCTAAAGTAGTTTCTAATACGTTTAAAAGGAAAGTATAAGGCTGTTCTTTTGTGGTGGAATTTGGTTTGCACTGCCAGGACTTTAATGACTGATCATGCTGCGGTATCTCTCTCTTTCATTCTTGTCTTCCATCTCTTCCCCTTCGTTCAACTTCAGACGGATATTTTCTGCCTCACTGACATTCCTGCAGCAAAAAGCCCAGTCAAGGAGCTACGCAAGGTCAACAGAGAACAAGAGGTAGCAGGGGAAAAATTACACATTCAATGAATCCTGCAGGCTTTGCTTTTAACATTTGCCTAATAATTCAAGCCATTTCAATCTCTTGTCCAATAGAGCGCAACAGTTGGGTTCAGGAGATAAAAATCCCATTCAGTTATTTCACAGGGAACGTGAACAGCCTATTTAAGTTTTCAGCAAGTTCAGATATTAAGTTATGATACATGCTTCTGTAGAAGCCACTGGTCATTGGGATTTCGGCTTTCTATTAGTATTATTGCTGCTTTATTCATTATTTATGATACTAATATTATATATAATTTTATATTTAAATAATAATAATAATAAAAATAATTTTACACTAATGGTAATAATTTTATGATAATACTAGTTGTTATTATTAGCATTTTATTAATACAATTTTATCTTTTTTTAATATATTTTTTCTAAAGATGAATATATAGATTTTTATATTATTTAAATTTTCGTTCTTTTTTTATGAAAATGAATGTGAAAAATACTTCCAACCAAGTTTTTTTTATTAAACCCGTTCCTGATTTTACCGTGTTTGCTTTCTACCTGTCCTCCCCCTCATGCTAATCTTCCTGGATTTAGATTTGTATATCGGCTTGAGCTTTTGTCTTTAAGCAGCGAACAACTTTTTAATCCCTCTTGAAGACTTTGGGAATTCCTCAGGCTTATCTTGATTAGAGAAGATAATACCCATAATGGCGGCCAGCCACGTAATAATTACAGGCGGCACATATGTTTGTTCACAGTAGTAATTGTTGCGGTCTGATTGACTCCTGAAGGTTCTTAGACTGAATCTAAGACCGTTTCTGTGGTTTTAGGGGTGGGATGGTGCTGGGAATCCCCTGCCATTACAAAGAGCTTGACTTTTTATTTATTCATTCCTTCCTTCCGCTCATACATCCATACCTGCCGTCTCTTTTCATATCCCGTCCTTTTTGTCGTTTGAAGTGGGTCACAGAGGGAATGAGTGAAGGTCAATGAATTTCACTCTCTCTTTTCTTCTGAGACCCCTCCTGGTCTTCGCATGCATTCTGGTCATTGACTACGCTGCTGATATTGATTTGACAGAGAGGAAAGGGTTACTACAGAGAGAGAGGCTGTTTTGAAACGCTCGGACTAATATGCAGATAATGTCATTAGCACAGTAGCGCTGCTCTCCGGGGCCCATCGAGTTCCTGTCGGAGACTGTTAGCTTGAGACGCTGTGCTGACAGCTTCTGTCCAGGGTCCGTGTAGAGCCCAGCGCAGGTCCGATAGGATTTCAGCACCCTGGTTGAGCTGTGCATGAGTGTATGTGCGCTGCCCTTCCCCAGCCATTCTTCCACAAATACACACTTGTATACGCTCGGTGAGGTGATAACACAGTTAAGCCAGTGATGAAAAGCTGTTTGACACATTGTTGACGCTGGGATAACACTGAACGCTTTGTCACGGTGGGTTTTTAGCAGGTGTGTCTCCCAGCGCTCGCAGCAGGGGTTCGGTCCCCGGTGCTTGTGTTGCCAGAATGATTCTTCTTAAAGACAGTTGTAAAAGCATGTGATTTCTGCAAATCCTCGGTGGATAACCAACAATATCTGTGGCAGGTACAGACAATATCGCAGACAATAAGAAGATTTTTTGGCAGCGATGGCATGAGAACCGCACTGTTTGTGTACGTGTGTGTGTATAAAGAACACAAACCCGGTGCTATCGTTTGGTTTACATAATAATGGGCTTTATGATGGTGTACCTATCACATACCACTGGATCTACAAAAGCACACACACACTGAAATCAGTACTTGATATGGTCCCAGCAGGTGTTTCAGTAAGCCCGTCTAGACCTGGATTTGCTCAATTCAGCACTGAACAGCTCCTGATATATTTACATTAACATCTCTCTCTCTCTCTCTCTCTCTGACTCTTTGAGTCTCTCAGTCTGAATGCTCTTGTTAGGGAGTTTGTCGGCGTTTAGCGCTCAGATTAAGCTCAGCTGAGTAAACTATATCTGACTGTGCTCGCCGACCTTCCTTTAACTCCATTAAGCTCTCCGTCTATCCCACAATTCCGAGTGCTTTTCGCACGTATGGTTAAAATACTAAATAGGGTTTTGCAATCTGTTCATTCTTTAAATGTTTTGTGTCTAATTCGTTTTTCTTTCTCTTTCTTTTTTTCTCCCACATGCTGTTGCCGTCCACCTTTTCCAAAACGACTGATGCAGGTGAGTAGTCAGATTTCTTTTTTAAACCTCTTATATTCACTACAGCGCTCATAAGGCTGCACAGTATTAAATGTTATATATTTTCACATTTCTTTTAGAAAATCAAATCCTTTCTCTTTTCTTTCTTTGATCCTCTCAGAGACGCACTGATATATCGGCCAATAATCGGTATCGGTCGATAGTTTAAAAACACATCAAAAGTGGACTGGAAAATGCAATGAATTTATGTTTTGTATATAGAAAATGTTAAGAAACATCACCAGTTTGATGATCAATATAAATAGTCATTATATGAATTAATAAAATTCAGCAAGTTAAGAAAGAGTCATTTAATCTTCAGAATCGGTATCGGCAGATATCACTCTGAATAATCGGCTATCGGTATCAGTGGAGAAATGTAGTATCGGTGCATCTCTTGTTTCTCTTTGCATTTTAGATTTTTTTTAGATTTTAGAGATTTTAGATTCAATTTATTGTCATTGCACATGTACAAGTACAAGGCAACGAAATGTGACCTCTGCATTTAACCCATCCAGAGAGTAGTGAACACACGTACCCCCGGAGCAGTGGGCATATGTGCATTGTTTCTCTTTGCATATGTGTTTTATTGAAAACGCATCTGAAAAAAACCACTGTTCTTTTTCTGCCTCGCAAGCACTGTTATTACCTTCAGGAAGTGCAAATGTAGTTTTATTTTCAGCCATACATGCTTACAAATGCACAAACAGTGTACTGTGAAGACAAATGACAAAAGGAGAGAATATAAAAGGAAAACAGAGGTTAGAAAGACAGAATCGTTTTTTCTCTCAATTAAACCGGCCGGCTTTATCGAATCAAGCAGAACTTCACCCTCCAGAGTTACCGCTCCAGTCCTTCTCTCTCTGTCCTCCTCCACATCCACGCACATCGCCAGCAGCAGAAATCGCATGCACACTTTCCGTCGCGTTTGAAACACGAGCCCGGCTGATCTCCTGTCTCACAGGTGAAGATAATTCTGTCAGATCCGACCGCTTTTGGTAAGGAGAGCCCTTACTGCAACGGGGCGTAAGGTGGGTTAATTAGAGACAAATTCTCACCCAAGACATCTTCTGGAAAGCGTATGCGTGCAGCCCCCATGGGACGGGCACGTGTGTGCGTCGCATGTGCGCGCAGGAGTGTGCGAGAGTGACAGGGACATTTACATGCTTTAATGATGAGGATGGAACGGGTGCTGTCAGGCCACCTAATGAGTGTGTGTTGTGTGCATGTGTGTGTTTAGCCCAGGGGTGAAAAGGGGGGTGTCTTGCGTGATCATCTGGCTGGCATCTGTCTGTCCACACACACGCGCACGCACACACAGGCCATAATGGATTCAGTCCTGTCGCTCGCAAGCCACCACACACCCCTTAATGATCACACGCCACCCCTCGGTGTCTGTCTCCCCAGGGCTGAATTTAAATAAACACACATTCCAAGCAGTTTTTAGCACCTGTTATAGTCAATGTGATGGTAAAATGCAGTGTGCTCTCTTATAAGACACCTTATTTAGCCAAATGCTTGAACGGCATAAAAAACAAAGTAGCTCACTAGGAATTGTTTTGCTCTACATGCATCATGTTGTGTTACATGCTTGCTTTGGCATTTTGAGGTGCTGTTCTTGTGTTTTCTTTTTCGGACGGGCTTGCTGTAGCTGTGAGTAATTGCTTTGCGTTTGGCTGTAGGGGATTTTGTGTGTGTGTGTGTGTGTGTGTGTGTAAGACAGCAGCAGCTCAGGGTGTGAAGACGCGTTGAGGTCTTAGATGAGCAGTAATGGTCTCCCTGTTGACCCGTGGACTCTCGATGGATTTAAAGCAGCGCACGCCGCAGACAAAAGAGAACTTGATTTCTCTCGCGGTGTTTTCAAAACAGGATGAGTTAATACTGCAAATAAGTGGGGGAAAATCTTTTCTTTTTTCAAATGCGCAGACACAATTCAGCAATTGCAGAAACCTCTGTTGATTTCAAATGAGGCTCATTGAAATGACTAGACTAGACGCACCCAAACCATCACAGCCAGTCAGAGGATATTTAATTATTATTGACGGTTCTAAAGGAAACGTTCACCCAAATGTGAAATTTCTATGATAATTCTATCATAATTTACTCATCCTCATGTCATCCCAGATGTGTAGGACTTTCTTTTTTTTGGATAAACACATTTTTTTAATAAAAGTGTTCATCATTTTATGAACATACAGTACATTAATCATGAAAGTAGCCCAGATGTCTCCAATGGAGTAATATTGTCTTCTGAAGCAACACAACACTTGTGAGAGAAAACCATTTAATGTATAGAAATTATTTAGAAACTGAAACCAAGGGGCGGACTGACCAGTAGGACATTCTGTCAAAGTCCAGAACGGCCGTCCCACCGACGGCCTACGGCCGCGACCAGGCGGACAGGCGGACGTATTATAAACGTGAATGCACAAAATGTGAAGGCATGCACGTATGCATGTAACGAACAACAAGATCTGAAGGTATTACTGTTTTGAGAATATTTGAACTTAGTTCTCAGATATGCTTGTTTTGGTTTCAATTTGGCTAAATAAATATGAACAGTAAAGCTATCGTTTTGCTTCGGAAGACATGTTAACTCGATGGAGTTTAGATTATTTTTATGATATATTTACTTTTTAGGGCTTCAAGAAATTGGGACCTATACATGTACACATGAAAGATATTTTTATTTTAAAAAATGTTGTGTTTGATTACTGCTGTCCGTCTGAAACCTCCTCTCTCCGTATTTTTATTTTTTGCCATACATCATTATTATAATGTTACCCTTTATGTTTGTCACTGGGTTTTGCAAATATAATGTATAAAAACTATTTAAAAATTGCTTGTCAAAAAGTACAGTGTTTTTTAAATTTCCTGAAAAACAGGAACAGCAGGTTTTGGAGTTTACTAGCCTATGAAAGAATCAAAAATACAGTTTGATCTATTCCTTTAAGAATCTAGATGTATCTTTTGCATCAATCTAATCTTTTTAACAGAAAAATAGTCTTACATTATGGAATTATTGAATTGTGTATTTTTGTCCCCGAACTGATCTTGCCAAGTGTGGCAACATACTGTACAGTACTTTGTCAACCCTGGAACAACTTGGTTGTAGAAAAAGCCTATACCCATCCCAAACCCTTTCCTTAAAAGTAATTTATCCTACAAATCGGAGGGAAATTATGTGTGAATAACAATGAACTGTAAACTTCTCAAATCTGATTGGTTGATTGAAATGTTGTCCTGGGATTAATAACGATGTTGACCCAAGAGCATCTCTCACTTGGCAAAATCAGGAAAGACATATTTGTTTACCATATTGTGAAAACATCATTATATTTTCACTAACATGACCATTGTAAGTTTAGCCAATCCACAACACACTCATCCCCTACATATCCTGTTCTGTGAATGAAAGTCCTTTTAAGAGCACTAGATTGGCAGCTCTCATGGCACACAGCGGTATTGATTCAAGCGTGAGTGCTGTCCATTGAGCTAAACTCTGTCTTAGTGTGCTGTGAAGAGGTTAAGTTTGTTCAATATGGAGCAGTCATTAACAGATCTATCAGTGTTGTATCGGACGTGCAGACTCGAGGGTGCTCGTGCAGAGAGGGGCCCCGCTGATGCCCCGGTGCCCTGAGGCCGTGTCCCTAAGGTTAAAGGTCAAGCTACTTGCCTGCCTAAATGCACTTTCTGTCATTATATGCATTAGTGAAGGGGAATGGACAGATTTATTTTGTCTATAGTTTGGGATGCCCCCCATGGTGCATGTCTGA